>NW_017729026.1:36869383-36871044 GCF_001723915.1 Gavialis gangeticus
CCTGCTTATTAACTCCATGAGTTGAATGAAATCCACCTTTTTGGAATCTAGCATCCTAATTTTGCTAACCTTATGTTTTCCCTTTCTCAGGATCTACAATTCTATATTGTGATCACTGATGTAGACTCACAGTTCACTTTCTATAGGGTACTGAGGCAATGATAATTCCTCATTATGGTAAGGCTGAACAGCAGCTTTTGTGTACTTTTGTATAAAGATTCCCTTCTGAGTTTGGATCTTGGATTATAAGGGTAGAATGCAACAGTGCAGACCACTATGTTTCCTGTCTTAAAAGACCACACAATTAAGTACAGGAAGAGAATAAAGGAAAACAATGTGATTACTGCAAGATGATACAGGATACATCTCTAAATACTTTTCTGCTTATACCAGTTGTTTTCCCCACCCCTTCCTTTGACATTTAGGAGGGTTAGCAGAATGCTTAAACAAGGCACTGCAATCATTTTAAATGGTACTATTCCTGAATTGAAGATTCTTTGGCTTAAAATTGCCAGAATATTCTTCTGTCAATAAAGGTAATTATAATGGAAGATAAACTGTAAAGGTAATTATAGTGGAAGATATCATTATAAAGAATTTAAAGGCTTTGTGTTAAGTACACTCTATTTAAGCTTTGCTACTCAGCAAGAACATAAAGATTTACTGGCAGCTACCATGCATCTAAGCTCCAATCTGCATTTCAATAAATAAGGACAGAAACAAGAAAGATAATGACTTTTTTTGGACTTCCCTCATACATGGAATAAGATACCTTCAGTAATTAATTCTTACACTGAGGCCCCCCACAGGGACAATACACCAATACTAATGGCAGTTCATTCTGGCATTTGAAAGAGTTACTTAGTAATCCATCCAATTAAGTTATCAATGAATGCACATGACCTGGACTCATATATTATTGTGGCAACTCTTCAGTACAGTTGTGTCCTAAATAATTACAATATTCTGTTGGTTGTACCTAAATAACTAATGATTGATACACATGATACTCAAGTAGAGTAAGTGGGAAGTTATTTGGATGTGCCCTCACCAGACATATGAAAATGTAGTTTGAACAGGTACAGTGGGTATTTTCTTTGTAGTGTAAAGACCCAGGTATAAATTAGGGAAACATAGATTTTTATTATTATATCAAAGGGCTGAATCTGAGCAAATTAAGCTTGCCTACACTTTCAGTGAAAGCTGCTGTTTACATAAAATTGATCTGAACAGTGTTTATGACAATAATACAACTGTTGATTCAAGTTCCATTGAAGTAAATAGGTCCTTATTACCTATTCACAAATTCATATTATAGAGACTATAACAAACAGCATGATCTTGTGGCTTGAGGACCTGGACTCATACACTCTATGTAGTCACAGTATGTCACTCGAGATGTCACTTAATATAAGGGGTGTTCCAAGTGGGCCCTGTTCAATTTGGATTTGGCCTGAATCAGGGACAACGATTCGATTTGTTGATTCAGACTACTGTCCCTGTCCCTGATTCGGCCGAATCTGAAGATTTAATGCTGATTCAGAGAATAAGTAATTCAGACATCGATACAGTTTTAAAAGTTTTTTTTACATAGCTTGAGGTAGCAGGCACTGCTCATGATTGCTGCAATGCTGGGGTGGATGGAGCATCCCACAGGAGTG
>NW_017729026.1:36871055-36876970 GCF_001723915.1 Gavialis gangeticus
AGCATGATCTTGTGGCTTGAGGACCTGGACTCATACACTCTATGTAGTCACAGTATGTCACTCGAGATGTCACTTAATATAAGGGGTGTTCCAAGTGGGCCCTGTTCAATTTGGATTTGGCCTGAATCAGGGACAACGATTCGATTTGTTGATTCAGACTACTGTCCCTGTCCCTGATTCGGCCGAATCTGAAGATTTAATGCTGATTCAGAGAATAAGTAATTCAGACATCGATACAGTTTTAAAAGTTTTTTTTACATAGCTTGAGGTAGCAGGCACTGCTCATGATTGCTGCAATGCTGGGGTGGATGGAGCATCCCACAGGAGTGCAGGGGGCCCTCCACATGCTCAGCAGCAAACCCAGAAGTAGACTGGAAGTAGTTCTGGGGGTCATCCCCTGCTGTGCCTCTCCCCACTTGGCAATCAGCCACAGGGGGACCCCATGTGCCCCTCCCAGAAACAGGAGGCACCAGCTGCTGCACCAGAGGAGGGGGTGGGGGGCGGGGGCAGCATGCTTCCTGGTGGACCTGGAAGTGGACCAGAATTGCTTCTAGTCTACTTCCAGGTCTGCTGCCGAGCATGCTGGGGAGCCCCCCACACTTCTGTGGGACACTCCATGCACCCCAGCATCACAGCTCTCATGAGCATCTGCTACCTAGAGGTATGTAGAAAAATCATTTAAAGCTGTTTCTATGTCTGAATCTCCGAATCTTTCCAAATCTCTTCAAATCAATTTGGAGGGTTCCGATTTGATTTGGCAAGATTAAAGGGTCTCCTGATTTGATTTGTATTCAGAGATTTGGCCACTGAATCAGGCCAAATCTCTGCTGAATTGAATTAGGAACCGAAGCTTAACACAGCCCTATTTAATATCACCCTCATTTTTTTTTCCATCTGTGAAATGAAGATCAGAATATCTATATTTCAATCTCCTGCCAGACTGAACACACCCAATCTTAGAAACTAAGCAATCCTGGCCTGGTTAGTTCTTGGATGAGAGCCCATTTTGTAATGTTAGGTGCAAGTGAAGGAGTTATGATAAAGCATTTGACAAATATTAAATCAGAGAAACCAAATGTGCGGCAAGAATTTATTTGGCTCTTTTGTTAATGCTGAGTTGATAGATGAGCCTGGGAAGAAGAAGAAATGTTTGCAAAAGCACTTGACTTATGTTGATTAACAATGAGTAACATTTTGCAGAACTGGCAAATGCCACTTGCAATTTAAGAAAAAAAATGTGTTTCTCTTCATAGCAATGAAGAGTCAGGACTGATGTTCATAAATATATGAATATTTGCAGCTCCAGGTTTACATGTAACAGGCACAGGATTCTAAACCTGATATGGAACCAAAGAAAAATGAAATCTATCTTCACAACAATTATGTATTATTCTAACATACATTCCAGACAATGAAAACAATCCTTGGAAATAAGCTTTGAAAGTGTTTCCAGTTGGTAAGTAATATAGGACTGATTACATCAGATTCTAATATATTAAATCAATGACATTTTTAGTACATGTTCCAGTGGTATAAAAAGCTACCATTATATAATAAACACCTTTGGTTTTATTGTAAGACTGGGAGCCATTTCACCATTGTAACACACACTAAATAGAACTTTTATTTCTATTATGCCAAATAAATGAAGTGAAGTAACAAAGAAGTATTTTAAATGACATGTATTATAGGGATAAAGCATACAGAAGATTAAATGAGAAGGCAAATCAGAATTCAGTCAACTTGGTGCTTTTGTGTGAAATCAGTTCATTCAGAAGGAGGGTAGAAACTAGGGAGACATTTTGAGTCTGTGAAATACAACAGTATTTCCTGTGCCCTGTTATATTCTCCCCAAAATCACTAATGGTACATTTGGGGAGGTTAGGTGGAAGTTAGTTTGCATTAAAAATGACCATCTGATCTTACTTAGTTCTCCCACATTCAGACCTTACACTTAGATCCCTAGTTAGGGCAATCTAAGTATGAACTGCACAGAAGTCCCAGGAAGTTAGTTTGATCAAAAAATGGCTGACTCAATGTAACTGCACTGTACTTCTGATGTTCACTAAGTTAGATCAGGTATAGGTATACTTATCTAACTGAACTTTTGTACACATTGGCAGCACAGCCCTGAAGCTGGGAAAGCCCAGCCGATGGCCCCAGCTCCAGGGCTTCACTTTTCCTACTCTCCCTCCTGGCACCAGGCTTTTAGCCCCCCTGACCACTCTCCCCACCCCTAGGTGGACAACCCCCTCTGTGGAGCAACCAGCCAAATTCTTGGATTCTGAAAGCCATTCCTAGTATCAGTTTTACCAGCCTACCAACTCAGGAGGATTTGGTTAGCTGGGGGTTGTTGTTCGTCTGGGGGTGGGTGAGGTCAAGGGGCTAAAATTTTTTTAATTTGTTAAGGAAGCCATCAATCACAAGCTGATAACTGATGGGGTATTAAGAAACAACCAGCATGACTTTGTCAAGGGTAGATCATGCTTGACAAATCTTAAGTCCTTCTATGACCAGGTAACTAGCCATCTGGTCAAAGGACATGAGGTTCATGTGATTTACTTAGACTTCAGTAAAGCCTTTGATTCTGTTTTCCATGGGGTCTTCTAAAACAAACTGGAGGGTAGTGGGCTGGGCAGTCTACAGTGAGGTGTGTAGACAACTAAATTAGAGGCTGCTCCCAGAGTGTGGCAATCAATGGGATAGCCTCATCCTGGAGGGCCATCTCCAGTGGTGTCCCCCAGGGATCAGTGCTTGGACCTGTGCGCTTTAATATATATTAATAATGACTTGGATGAGGGGGTGGAAAGCTCAGTGATTGAGTTCCTGGGTGATACCAAGCTGTGAAGAAACGTGGGCACATCAGAAGGTAGGGTAAAAATCCAGAATGACCTTGACAAACTCGATTCATGGGCAAAACAGAATTGGATGACTTTTAACAGAGAGAAGTGCAAAGTCCTTTATCTGAGTAGGAAGAAGCCTCACCATAACTACATGATGGGTGGTGGTCCACTGGCTGGCACACCATCTGAACGAGACATGGGGGGTCAAGATCGACCTGAAGATAAACATAAGCCAACAGTGTGATGAGGTTGCCGGAGAGGCAAATAAAACTCTGGTGTGCATCAGCTGATATGTGGCCAACAGATCCAGGGAAGTGCTTCTCCCTCTCTATTCAGTGCTGGTGAGGTCTCAGCTGGAGTACTGTGTCCAGTTCTGGGCACCATACTTCAAGAAGGATATCAATAATCTTGAGAGGGTACAAAGAAGGGCCACTCATATGGTCAAGGGCATGGAGGATAAGCCCTGTGGGGAGAGATTCCAGGAACTGGTCCTGTTCAGTCTGAGTAAGAGAAGGCTGAGAGGTGACTTGATAGTCGCTTACAAGTATCTCAGAGGTGAGCATCAAAGTCCAGGGAAGCAACTCTTCAGGAAGCCACCTCAAGGGAGGATGAGGAGCAATGGGAATAAGCTAATAGAGGGTAAATTCTGGTTAGGTATCAGAAAGAACCATAAATGTCTCATGTTGATGTTCCCTGTATGTGGTATAATATAAGAGACGCTCCCTATAACTTGTCTTTCTGTATGCTGAAGCTGTATATTATGTTATAGTAAAAGCTCCAGGTCCTATGAAGTACCTTGCCCTCTATATTTTTCAATAGCAACAACAGTAACAGCATAAACAGCTCCACAGCACTGCTTTCCTCACCTTCAAAATCAATTCTTTCTACTCCATCAATTTTTCCACTGCTTCCAGTTTCCAGCACATAATTATTTGCATAAGGATCTCTTAAAATATACAGAAGAGAGGTATTCCTCCAAACCCCTGCCAGCCACAAGTGCACTCTTGCATTCCTATTGAAATTGTAGTCCATATGGAAGGAAATGATCCGTTACCCTTCCCATGTTGGGTAGGAACAGAATGATACTTTTGCACTGGGAAAAGATTTAAATTACTCATTCTTTACCTCAACAAGCCTTGATAGAAAATAATATCCTCTTGCTCTCACCCCTTGTTATACCTTGCATTGCTAGATTAAATAGTAATCTCTAGTACCCATACTTTTCTGCATGTTAAGGCACATAAACACTGCAAACAAATCACCTCTCAGTCTTCTTTGTGAAAAATAAAACTGCTTTAAATCTTTAACCCACTGTAAGCCTTTTTCTCCAGCCATTAAGTTCTTTTGGTGGTTCTTCATCATCTCCAATTTAAAGACTCTCTCAAAATCTCAATTTTTTAAAATGTGGACACCAGAAATGAATGTAATATCAGTCATATCAAAGATTCAATAGAGAGATAAAATCACTTTCCTACTACTACTTACTACTCCACCAATTATAGATCTGAGGATCACTTTAGCTCATTTTATCTACGTCAAGTTCAGTTTGTTGTCAGCTATGACACCTAAATTCTTTTCAGAATCATTCATTGCAGGTCACAATTTTTTCTCTTATATGTCTCACTTACATTCCTTAGTTCTCTCCTCTATAATCTTGCATGTATTTGTATTAAAAAAAAAAGCCTGGAATAGAGTCAGATTAGCTGGCTATCTAAACTGCTCTGTATGACTATTCTGTCTTCATTGTTATTTACTACTCTGCCAGTCTTGGTATCAACCAAAGATCATGTCAACAGTGATTTTATATTTATTTCAGATTATGGATAAAAATTACAAATAGCATCAGATTGAATACCAATCCTTCTGGAGCTCCACTAGACACAACCTCCCCCGCCCCCTGCCCAACCACCCCTTCCGTTCAGTGTTCATTTCCCATTGACAAGTATTTTGTCAGTTTGCCAGTTCTTATCCACTTAACATGCACCTTCTTGACATGGAATGACATTAATTTTTAAAATCAAAATATCATACTGTACTAAGTAAAAAGCCTTACAAAAATCTAAGTAAATTACATCAATGCAATTACTTTTTCAGCCAAACTTGTAATCTTAGAAAAAATCAAATTAAGCCTGTTTGACAAGACCTATATTCCATAAAAAAATATGTTGGGTAGGATTAACTATATTCCTACCCTTCCTTTTCTTTGTATTAATTTTTGCATGGTTTTGCTTTACTTAGCATTAACAAGGACCAAGGCACAAGCCCCAGGTCCTGACTGAAAGGGGAGCAAGAATGGAGTGACCCTGTTGCCAGACCAGCCACTGAATCTGCTACCACAATCCTAGCTGTTCCTTCTGCCCTTACTGCTGCTGTCAACTGGGGTGCAAAACCTTCTTCATAGATTTCATAGACATTAGGGCTGGAAGGGACCTCGGAAGATCCAGCCCCCTGTCCGAAGGGCAGAAAGTCAGCTGGGGTCATAGGATCCCAGCAAGATAAGCATCCAATTTGCTCTTGAAGGTGTTCAATGTAGGTGCTTGAACCACCTCCGATGGCAGGCTATTCCAGACCTTGGGAGCTTGGACAGTAAAGAAATTCTTCTTTATGTCCAGCCTGAAACGGTCTTGCAGTAGTTTATAACCGTTCAACCTCGTCATCCCTTGGGGCGCTCTGTGAACAAACATTCCCCCAGATACTGGTGGTCACCCCTGACAAACTTATAGTTGGCCATCAGATCACCCCTGAGCCTGGCTTTTCCAGGCTAAAGAGCCCTATGGTTCTCAGCCTGTCATCGTAAGGTCTGCTTTCCTGACCTCTGATCATGCACATAGCTCTTCTCTGGACTCTCTCAAGCTTCTCCACATCCTTTTTCAATTGTGGAGCCCAAAACTGTACTCAGTACTCCAGCTGCGGCCTCACCAAGGCCAAGTACAGGGGAGAATGATGTCCCGGGATATGCTTGAGAAGCATCTATGGATGCAAGCCAGTGTTTTGGTCACTTTACTAGCTGCAGCACTGCACTGCATGTTCATCTTGTGGTCAATGATGACCCCCAAGTCTCTTTCTTCCGTA
>NW_017729026.1:36881970-36887674 GCF_001723915.1 Gavialis gangeticus
GGCTGACTTGAAGGTATCCAGCTTCTCAAGGTGTTCCTTCATGAGGTCAACATTAATGGAGGGCAGGGGATCTCCCTCACCCAGACCGCCCAATTATGCCTCTGTTTATATCAGCCTAAAAAGCATTGTGTCTGTATTCAGGTCACCCTACTTGACCTTGAATACTTGCACAATTGATTTTATGCATTTTCCTACATCATCCATTTCCCAGGCTTGAAATATCATCAGCTGTCCCTTTTAGTACTGTGGTGGCCATGTTAACAAGACCTGATAATATTTACTTAAGTAAATGTTGCCTTACCTCCTCCCCACTTACCAATCATCTAGGACATACTCTCATCCTCATGTGGTGTGAATTCATCATTATCAAATACAGAATGGAAATATTGCTTAAATGCTCTGCCCTTTATAGACTATGAATAATGTTACCATCCCTATCTATTAATGAACTTATGCATTCAACAAAGTAACATATAGTCTGGCAGGGGTGAAAAAAGCAAGACGACTTGCAATAGATCCAAGGGAACATGAGTATCAACCAAAGAATCATTACAGCAATGGTCCAATCTCTGGTTGATTTCAAACTCAATGGTGATCCCTATTGTTTTCAGATACTATACAAGAGCACAGATCCTATTAAGGAAAGCATGGCCAAGAGAGATTACAAATCAAGCTTGCTGAATGATGATATGAGGTTAGAGAAAATGTTGTCCAGGTAAAAGAAATGCATGTCACATCAGTTTAAGGGTCTTACATTACTATTTTTCTTGTGTCTCTCAGATGCAGCCTTTTGTCCCATCTTTTAGCTTTGACATGTTCAGAGCTGGATGATGTTGAGAATTTGGATTGAAATGTTGGCAACCATCCACAGTATAAAATCTTGAAGTGAAAGTCCTATCAGTGGGCTAGAGGTCCTTTGAACAATTTTATATAGGCTCCTGATGGAAAGTTTGAAAATTTTCTTCCAGCAAAGGTGACTTTTAAGAATATATTATTTACCAAAAGCTAAATTGTCTTATGTTTCCATGCTTCTTTGATGCATCATTCTTATATCAGATATTGACAGATGACAGCCTGGTTCAAGGCTGGAGATCTGAACCAGGGAATACACGATAGCAAAGCAGTAGCAAAAGAAAAAAAAAAACAACAAAAAACCCCAGTAATACACACTCACCAAACCTTGAAAAAAATTACTGAGAATAAAATTAATGAGGGGAGAAAAGTGAAAGAAGAATCCACCCACGTATAGCATTTTGTTGCTGCACTAAGATGATGAAAATGAGGTGGAGGTGGAAGCTATCAAGTGCTTTTTAGATTTGCTTTTTTTTTTCTTTTGGCACATCCACAATATTGAGATGATAAAGGCAGAGGTCTTAACCCTCTACCCACTGAAACAAATGCAAATTGCATCTGCTCACATAACCTACGTGCTGAGATAGTTTGTACAAAAGAAAAAGATAATACAATTCTTGTCACTTATGTCCTTTGGGGCACAAAGCATAACTCTCTTCCTCCCTCCCCACCCCTCCATCTCTTGGCCTACCCTAGGAAGATTCCTCATTTCTGCTCATAAACAACTGAAATGATTACCACTGAGCTGGTGTTAAACATAGATTAAATAAAAGTACAGCCCAATCCAGCAAACTTTTTACAATATGGTTTCTGAAACCATAGTCATTTTTTGTTATCAAAACAGACTTCAGGGTCATGTGGGTCACGTGACCATTTTAGGGTTACATACCTACACATTGGGCATGTCTAACCATGTCCCTGACTATGCAGTACCCATCAGTACTGCGCAGTCCCAGCGGTGCATGAGTCTTTTTTGATTCTACTCTGTAATAGTAGTGATATCGTGGTTAGTGTCTGCTGATGCTACATTGCCATAGTGATGAGCTACATTGCCATAGTTCAGCAGTACAGCGATGTGGCACTTCATGTAGATGTGCCCATTGAGTCTATCTTCTTTGAACCTTCAAGAGTACATCTACCCTAACCAATGTTCCTATCACCAAAGATGGCATTGCCCATTCTCCTAAGTCATACATTATTTTTACCTGCTTGAGGCCCTCAAGACAGGGAACATTTACAGCAGTATTAGCAGTATTAATATCAGTTTTGTACACAAATGGAAATTACACAAGAATCTGGAGAGGACAGAGATGTAGCTATCTCAGAGTACCTGCAGGCATTAAGTGCCATCCCACCAATAGGCATTGGGGATGAGAAGATGCAGGTAATAACCCATTTGCCTTGAGCAAACAGCTATTTTAGGATAAGCTTTAAGTACACGACACCTTCAGGAGACTACATTGTGACACCAGTGATTCCTTCAGTGATAATTGTTTATTAGACTAAGTTACCCCATCCATCCCTTGTCCTCTTAGGCTCTGTCAGATTTCTATGCCCTACCAGTCAATAACCCTATCCCTTCTCTCACTCTGCTCCTATCCACAATGATACAGCTCAAACCCAAACCATCTGCTCAGCTACTGCAATCCTTCATTCTTCTCCACTGCTCATATCTAAATATTAGGCAAATTTGCCCTAGCTGGTTTACATCATCTATCTTTTCAGCATTATTACATCAGGGTAAAAATACCATCTGTCTGGACCCTCATTCTTTCTATAAGGAGAGAGATGTATCTGTTGCCCTGTCCATTGTGGTGATGAGGAAATGTTTAAGGCTGCAGGATACAGCATATTGATTTATTTTAGCCTATGTAAAATCCACAGTGTTATGTCTGTAACCCTGGCAGCAGTGCTACCCACATCCACATCCAAATTTTTGGGATCCTGGGGTGCCAATAGGTCTCCGTCTACTCCCACTCTGCCTACAGGCTGGGAGCACCACTCATTGGAGTGCTCTACCATGGTCCTCTCCACACCAGACCACACACTAAAAAACTATTTAGAATATTGTATTATTTACAATAATAACTGAGAGATTTACAAATTCAACATCCCATAAACAACAAACAAAATATTTTCAATTAGCTCAATAATAATCTAAGCAAATACTTATAATATAACAAAAGCAATTATGTTATCAACTTTAACATTCAGGCAGCTTATAACAGGTATATATACTTAATCATCCAGGTCTCCACAAAATCACTCTGCCCACACCAAAGTAGCCCACTATGGAATGGCTGCAATGGAGCCCCAGGGAGCGGTGCTCACTCTGCCTCTGAAGGGGGGAAGTGATGCCATCATCTGGGCAGAAGATGGGGTTGCCTGTCAGGACCTCAGGTGTGGCTGCACCTTGAGGCTGAAGTTGGTTGCTTATTCCCAGTTCCTTATTCCCTGTTCCTTAATAAGGAACTGGAATTTGGGGTGGAATTATACTCAGAAATCCTTCTTGGGCCACCCCAGACCACATCTCTGTGCCACTGAGGGACACTCCTGGACATCTCTGACCAGAGACTTGCCTGGCCTAAAGTGTGATTTGGCCTTACCAAGCTGACAAAAGACTGCACCCCGGTCACTGTGCAAAGTATATGGACCTGAATAAGGAACTGGATATTGGGCTGGATTTGGGGCTACAAATACTTCTTTGGCCATCCCAAACCACATCTTTGTGCCACCAGTGTATACTCCTGAACATCTCTTACCAGAGACTTGCCCAGTTCAAAGTGTGGTTTGGCCATACCAGGCTGCCAACTGGCAGATCCCCATTCCCACTGTACTAAATGCATAGGCTTGAATAAGGAATTTGCTTTTGAGCTGGGACTATAGCTAGAAATACTTTTTGAACCACCTTGTGGCACACCTCTGTGCCATCAGGAAATTCTCCTGGACATTTGTGACCAGAGACTTGCCCAGCCCAAAACGTGGTTTGGCCATGCTAGGGTGATAACGAACGGCACCCCAGCCACTGTGTTAAATATATGAACCCAAATGAGGAACAGGCTTTTGGGCTAGGATTACAGCTAGAAATCCTTCTTGTGCCACCCCATAGCATACCTCTGTGCCACTGGAGGACTCTCGTGGATATCTTTGACCAGATACTTGCTCAGCCCAAAACACAGTTTTGCTGTGCCCCGCTGCTATCTGACAGCACCCCAGACACTGTTCTAAGTATAATGGCTTGAATAAGGAACTGTTTTTTGGGCTGGCATTAGAGGTGGAAGCCCTTGTTGGGCCACCCCACTCTATGACTCTGTGGCACTGGGTGATTCTCCCAGGCATCCCCAACCAGAGTATTGTCCAGCCCAAAGCACGGTTTGACTTTATCAAGCTGTCAAATCAGAGCACCCTCCCTCCTCCCCCCAGCAACTGTACTAAGGACAATGGCTTGAATAAGGAACTCTTTTTGGGCTAGCATTAGAAATGGAAATCCTTCTTGGCCACCCCACAATATGACTCTGTAGCACCGGTGGACTCCCCCAATACCCTAGCATGGCCAAACCATGTTTTGGACCAGGCAAGTCTCTGGTCAGAGATGTCCAACAGAGTCCTCTGGTGCCACAGAGGCATGGCATGGGGTGGCCCAAGAAGGATTTCTAGCTATAATCCCAGACCAAATTCCAGTTCCTTATTTGGTTCCATATACTTAGCACAGTGGCAAGTGTGCTAAGTGTGCTAAGTGTCAGTTGGCAGCCTGGCACGGCCAAACCGCATTTTGGGCCAGGCAAGTCTCTGGTGAAATGTGTCCAGTAGAGTCCTCCAGTGGCACAGAGGTATTATGATGGGTGGTCCAAGCAGAATTTCTAGCCATAATCCTAGCCCAAAAGCCAGTTACTTATTCAAGCCATTATACTTAGCATAGTGAGCATGGGGGCTGTCAGTTGGCAGCCTGGCATGGCCAAACTGTGCTTTGGTGGGGCAGGACTGTGGCCATGGTTCTTTGGGACAGTCCCCCAGTGGCACCGACAGGAAATCTGAGGTGGCCCAAGAAGTATTTTGCCCCATAATACCATCCTAATCTGCCCTTCATTTAGGGTTGTGTACTTGGTGTGGGATATTATTTTGCATATTAATTAGTACATATGCATAGCTAATGAAATTCCCTCTCTTTAGGACATGTAATTCATTAATAGCAAGTTTTTATTGGGTCTAAATTAGTTTTGAAAAAGGAACCGGGAACCAGGAATAAGGAGCTGAGCATAAGGAATAAGAAACTGGGAATAAGTAACCACCTTCAGCCTCATGGCTGCTCCAGAGACCAGGGTTTCTTCCCTTATCCAGTCTTTCCTGGATGCCTGCAATCAATACACCATTCCCAGGCACTTCCAAAGGCAGTTCCCCTGTGTTTGGCACCTTCTCAGTAGCACTTTATTGAGCTCTCTGCTGGAGCTCCCAGACAGGCACAATTCCCTGCTGCTTTCTCTAAGTCTCCCAGGAAACCTCCTCTAGCAACCCCTGTCCCTGATTCCCTCCAGTGACTCCCTGCACCCAGGGATCTTAAGAGTGGGAAGGGGAATGCAGTTGCATAACCCCTGCTCCTTCAGTAAAAGATAACAGGCAATCCTGGGTACTCAGTAGCTGGTGGCTCCTTGGCCCTCAGTAGCATCTCACTCAAACACAATTATTCTGTCAGTCATCCTCCCAGGAGCAGTTGTCCTGGTAGCAGCGCCCTCATCCCTTCTCCGCACTGCTTCAGCTCCCCTCTCCTCAGCTAGTCTTCCTTGTTTTTTCCCAGGCTCCCTGCCCTGGAGTTCCGGGACTGCCTGCTTGCCAAAAAGGCGGCATATGCCCGGTG
>NW_017729026.1:36889703-36889917 GCF_001723915.1 Gavialis gangeticus
ATAAGGGCAGACCTTGTGTGACCCTAGTGACAGGAGGCATACCCATGCAAGGGTCAGCCCCTGGCGTACTGAGCATATGTGCTCTATGCTGGGATGTGCAGTTTCAGGTGCCTGTGATGGTGAGAGATGCTGGTTCTTCAGGGTCTTTTGTTTTTCAAATGCTGGTCTTCTCTCTGTTCCTGGGTGAGGTCCCTGGTTCCTGGATGAATCAATG
>NW_017729026.1:36890067-36897012 GCF_001723915.1 Gavialis gangeticus
AAAATGTTTAAAGCTTATCTTAAGTTTGAGCTCACTTATACTTATCTATAGGGAATAGAGAGGGAGAGAAAAATCAGAAATGGTTGGGTAAGGGGAGGGAATGCATTTTAAGATAAATAAAGAGAAAAGAAAAAAGAAAAACAAGAAAAACTGGGCGTTTTGCTACAGTTTCAATTCCAGATTTGGCAGGAGAGCATATTGCTCCAGTGCCCTCTGGTTATCTCTGCTTATGTCTCTCTCCTCACCCCTGCCTGCCATATCCTGTCATGTTCAGTTCCTGTTACTTTGTGTCTGTTTACACCTCTTCCTCACTACTATCCCACACTCCATTCTTGCTCTTTATCCCTTTCCATTTAAACTTCTGTTTCCTACCAATCTACTACGCTTCTCCATCCCTCCTCAGCCTCTGCTCCTACACATCCACAATGACCTAGCTCTATAAAAAAACCTCCGCTCAGCTGTTGCAATCCTGGCCTCCATGATTTCTCGCTACTGTTCATATCTAACTCCCATTCCTATGTATTTCAGTTAGCCTGTTTTCTCCTTCTCCACACTGCCTAAGTATTGGCAAGAAAGTCATTGACAGCACAGGAGTAAGTGTCCCTTTTGCTCAATTCTTGTTTCTGGTACCCCATCATTTTCTTATAAGAAGCAATTGCCAGTAATATCCTGTTGACTCCTGCAGCCTTAGGCTGGAATTCCCTAAGTCATACTGCAGGGATGATGCTTGCTCAATGCTTACAAAATCTCCAGAGACATTGGCTACTAAACTTTAATAAAACTCTTTTAATTTTGGGTGAAATCGCTCTTGGAACTGCCATAGTTTTGCAGGTGTTTATATATTGTCAGACAAAAAGATATGCCCCTGGCACAAGGCTCATCTCTGACAAATGCTCAAAAGAATGCAAGTGCTCAAGCTTCTCAAGAAAATGGATGCAAGCACTGTCTTACCATGGACAATATAAATTTTCTCATCCTAATCTCATTTCTGGAAATGCCCAAGTTATTTAAGATGAAACGATACAGAAAAATTCAGCAGACTCATACTGTGGAATATTTGAGTGCAAACAGTTAAATGTTAGCAAAGATCTAAAGAAAGGAAGGCATGATCCTATAGAGGAAGGCATCAAGCAATCTTAGCTGGAGGTGCATCTACCTCTATGACATAAAGCAATAGATGAATTTTAGCCTATTTTATCTTCCACTAATTCCACAATTAGCCATAAGTCTTTGATTAAGCAGGAGATCTGTCTCTCCTTTAAAGGTGCATAACACTGTGCTTGACTAATATTGACACAAATAGAAGAAAGACGGCAGCAGCCCAAAGTAAATTGTCCAGTGCACTTTTCCACTGAAGGGTCCCAAATAAGATAAAATATGTAGCTACCTCTAGTATATTTTTACCATGCTTGAGATAATATGATAACATTATCTGATACAATGTAATTAACTAGAGGGAGGAAGGATCTTATTTAACCTGGTCTGCTCTGTACTGTAGGGATAACATGCAGGTTATGAAAAAAAAATCAATATATCATTTGAATTTGATATTAATTGACATATTTCTGAAACTGTTTACTCTGGCAGTTTTCTAACCTCCTGGATATCTTTAGCTCCCTTTTCCATCTGTCTTTTGGTAAGGCTTCACTTTAACATTTGTCATCAAATAGGTTTTCTCATTAAAATCAAAATCCTAGCTTGCCCTCTCACAAAGAATAATACAGGAAAGGAGAAGAGAGGCAGAAACAAGAAGTAAAAAAGGCCTCCTCATTTCTTTACTTTGCCTCTGCTGTTCTTTTGGAGAGCTGATCCAGACTTGCACTATCTTGACAGCTAGTAACCTGCTAATTTCTGGCATAAATTTAGTCACAGAAAATTTATTCCCACTTCCTCCTTTGCCAAAATTGTCCTTCAACTTCAAAACCTCTTCTCCCTCCCTGATGTATTTATAGAGGAGACTTATACACCCTTTCATTCTTATTTTGCTAGAATAAACAAGCTTTTTTAGCCTTTTGTAAGATAGACTTCCCATTCTCCCAACTATGTTAGCAATCTTTCACTGCGGCTGCTTATGTTTGCATTCATGTTTCTTGATCATAGGTGAGCAGAGCTGCACACAGTATTCCAAATAAGGTCTCAACAGCATATTGTTAACTAGCATTATGTTAACTAGCTGGTTTATCTGTCTCTACTGCAGATACCTCACACAATCTATCATAAGAATGTATTTGCTTTTTTAAATACTGCATTACATGTTTGGCTCATAATCATCCTGAGATCAAGTAATATACCCCAGTTTCTCCTCCTTCATATCTGGAATTCTTATTTTTGGTCCCTAAGCATGAAATTCTATTCCCTTGAATAGAACAACAATTCCTAGCCTTGTTGTTTTAGATCCTGCATTGAGCATGTGCATTAAACCCACACACTGACCAGCTATGTACCCATTTATGATACATTTAAATTACTCTAACTTTAGTTAGGGCAATTTAAATATAACCCTTGCTATATTTAAATTGCCCTAACTAACTAAAATTAGAGTAATTTAAATGCCCCAGTATGAAAGTGTTCACAAGGCTTAAGTCATTTTAAAACCAGCGTGCTCAATCTAAAGGTGGTTCACTTTAGAGGTGAGTTTACTTTAGATCAGCCTGGGATTAATCTAATCTAGCAAGGGTTAACCTGGCCTAGTGAATGCTTGCATGCATTCACAGCACCAGCCCAGCAAAGCCCACCCACTTACCAAAGCCCTGGGGCTGTTCTGTTTTAAACTCTCTGACCTTGACTGGGCTATTTTCTCTTCCCCAACCACTACCCCCTAGACTGGATCTACCGATCTGCCCCTGGACCCGCTGACCCCTCCACTCCCCTGGAACCATCAGCCTTACCCTGTGGATTTGTCAGGCCCCCACAATCCCACCAGCTCCTTCCACCATGAATGACTTACCTCTGGCTACCCTCACCTCTTCCTGGCAAGTGATGAAAGCTTGTACCTACAAGGTCCCAAATCAGAGTTAGGTGGCTTTCGAGTCACCTAAACCTGAGCCGAGTTCTGCAAACACCTGTTCATGCCTTTACCTGAGCACACATTTGGAAATAAGCCTGAATGGGAGTAGAAGAACCGTCCTGTGTTTCAGCCCCAAGACCTGTGTGGTTAGGGCAGTCGAGGAAGTATTCAAAATGGTTAGAAAGTTGAGGCACAAAGGCAAACAGAATTCTGTCCTAAGGGTATACTCTTATTACATTGTGTCCCATTTTGCTACTCCAAGCATTCAGTCTGCCCTATATTCTAATCTTTCTCTTCAATAAATTTCATCAGCACATACTTGAGTGTTATTAATGGAAACATTAAACGAGATTGGATTGAAGAGCAGTTCTTGAAAATATCTACTTATTATATTTTCCCAGTCTTACATTTTCTCTATCCCCTTTGTTTTTTTTTATAATTGTACAAACCAAGCATCAATGAAATCTTGCAATACCACTTCCTCTTTCCAACAGAACAGTACAACATCATGAAGTTTTCAAAGAAATTTGTTGTTGGCACATTTGTAGATTTCAGCAGGCAAACAGTCATTGCCAGATGCCTTGTTCCTAGGAATCGATTTAATGGCTTTCTGCAAATTTTCTAAGGTGTGCTTATTTCCCAAGTCCTTCAAAACTTCAAACGGTGGTAGTCCTTCAAGTTTTTTGTCTTTGATTTCAGTCTCATTGGAGTGCAGAATTCCATCGTGTTCAATCCAATGCTTGAGTTGTTTTTGTTTATCAGTAATAACATTTCCATTTATTTCTTTCAGTGGAGCTGGTTTCTTCTTGAAGGGACCAACTGCTCATTTGATGCCTTCATACATTCTGTAGCTATCACCTTCATTAGTGTTTGGAGATTTCTTATAGTTCATTAGTGCTGTTCTTTTTTTCTCAACCAGTGGTACAAGGGTTTCAGAGTGTTCTTCAAACCAGCCTTTATTTTTCTTGCATTTTTGTCAAACACTGTTACAGCAGATTTGTACATTAGTTTTCAAGCTTTCCCAAGCTTCAGTGGCTGAGTTGTTAGGTAAACTTGCTTTCACAACTTCTTCATTGAATAATTTGCATTTTTCTGTATCTTTAGTTGGCTGATGTCTATCTGAGGAAGACTGGTAATTCTGCTATGGTGGACCTTTTTTACATTGATTCTGATATTGCAGCAGACTGATGCATGGTCAATGTCACAGCCAGCACTGTGGTAAGATCTTGTATGAAGGATTTCTTTCAGATGATTATGCCTGGTCAGTAGCAGATCCAATTGATGCCAGTGCGCTGATCTTAGATATTTCTTCAATGTCTTTCTTGTGATTTTCCCAGTGAAGTAGGTGTTGATAACACAGATTTTGACTTGTACAAAGTTCTGACTTTCACTGGTCATGTTCATTGAAATTACCAGTTCACTGTTTGCCCAGATTACCAGCCCAATTTTTTAAAACTACATAAAACTCTTGCATTGAAGTCACCAAGTATTATAATGGTCTCATTTATGTGAGTTTTCTCAAACTCCTCTCAGTTAGTAGAAAATGTTCTTGTCTTCATTGCTAGCTTGAAGGGCAGGAACATAGATGCAAAACATGATGAAGCAATTCTGTATATGCAATCTTACCATCATGAGTGTAATAGATACAGCAATATGGCTTTCACAGAAAGATAATAAGCTATTTCTAATATCAAAGCCTATTCCCTGCTCTCTTCTGTTTCCTGCTGGCTTCTCATGCCAGACTATGGTGTAATTATTCTCTTGGCTAGAACCTATACCTGAGAGCTGAGCTTCTGATAATGCAACAACGTCAATTCTGAGTCTAACCAATTCATAGTTTAATAATGCCATTTTTTGTAAAGCAGAGTCTGAACTGATCCCAGGGGTCAGAGTCCACACATTCCATCATGTCAATCAATTTTATCATTTTGGCCAGTATATATTATAGAATCATAGAAAATTAGGGTTGGAAGGGACCTCAGGAAGTCATATAATACAACACCCTGCTCAAAGCAGGACCATCCCCAATTAGATCATTCTAGCCAGGGCTTTGTCAAGCTGGGCGTTAAAACACCTCCAAGCCCCAGCTCCTCCAAGGCCAGCTCCTCCATCACCACTCTTAGTAACCCATTCCAGCGCTTCGCCACCCTCCTAGTGAGAAATTTTTTCCTAATATCTAACCTTAACTTCCCTTGCTGCAACTTGACACAATTGTTCCTTGTTCTGTCATCTGCCACCTCTGAGAACAGTCTAGCTCCATCTTCTTTTAAACCACCTTTCAGATAGTTGAAGGCTACTATCAAATCCCACCTCAATCTTCTTTTCTGCAAGCTAAATAAGCACAGTTCCCTCAGCCTCTCCTCATAAGTCATGTGCCCCAGCCCCTTAACCAATTTTGTTGCCCCCTGCTGGACTGTCTCCAACTTTTCCACAATTTTTCTGTAGATTGGGACCTAAAACAGTACTCAAGATGTGGCCTCACCAGTGCAGAATAGAGTGGAATAACTTCCCCCAGCCTGCTGGTAATGCTTCTACTAATGCAGTCTAGTATGCTGTTAGCCTTCTTGGCAACAAGGGCACACTGCTGACTCATATCCAGCTTATTGTTCACTGTAACCACCAGGTCCTTTTCTGCAGAGCTGCTGCTTAGCCAGTTGGTGCCAGGCCTGTAGCTATGCATAGAATTGTTCCATCCTAAATGTAGGACTTTGTCTTTATCCTTGTTGAACCTCATGAGAGTTCTTTTGGAACAATCTTACAATTTGTCTGAATCTGAGCCCTACCTTCCAGTGTATCTACTACTCCACACAGCTTGGCATCATCTGCGAAAACACACCAAGACCTTCAGTGCATATACCTAGACAAAAGTATGGAGGAGTGGAGGCTGCCCTAGAGCTATCATCTTCCCTCTTGACCACTGAGGCAGAGTCTGAAAACCAGAACAAGTCCAGACATTCAGTGCCTTGATGGTAATAGTTTCTGCTAGAGTGCAATAAAATAAAGCTGCTGCTGACTATCTAACACCTTACCAAGGGTATGTGTTTGTCATGGTGATGTTCCTTAGCCTTTTTCCAACCAAGGAATACCCACAAGGCAATGGAGGCTAAGGTTTTGAGGCACTCTAAATTGACCTTACTCTGGAGGTTACAACATTGTGGTATTTTATAGGAGCTGCCCCACCATGCGTTGCCCCACCATATTGACATCAAGCCCACCAGTTGGATGTAGTTTATGGTCATACCCAGGATCAAGGGATAGAAAGGGGATAGAAGTGACTGTGACAGCTATAGAGATATCTCCTTGTTGAACATTTTTTGAAAAATTGCCATTCATATCATGTGCCCTAGGATGCAATCTTTAGATGAAGGAATCTATCCTGAAAGTCAATGGAGTTTTTGCTCAGGTCAATCCACCACTAATACAATATTTTCAGTCAAGCAACTACAAGAGGAATGTAGAGAAAAATGAATACAACTTTAATAGCTTTCATCAGTATAACAAAGGCCTTCAATGCAGTCAACATACAGAGTCTTTTTACTGTTCTGAAGAAACTGAGTTGTCCCCCCAAACTGCTGAGCATCATTTGTTCATTACATCAAAGTATGAAGATAACTGTAGTGTATGAAAACAAAGAATCAAACACCTTTGACATCAATAAACAGGATGAAATAGGAGTTTGTCTTAACCCCTGTACTTTTTAACATCTACTTTTTGTTCTTGTTTCTTCATGCGTTCAAGGAAGGAAATTATCTTCAAACCAGACTAGATGGAGGCTTGTTCAACATTGCAAGGTTTGGAGTGAAAACCAAGGTGAAAAATTGGATACTGAGACTTCCTGTTTGTGGATGATTCAGCCTTGGTTGCCCACAGTGAATCTTCCCTAAAAAAATCTCTTGGGAAATTTTTCTGAGTCATGCAAGAGCTTCAGGATAGCAATT
>NW_017729026.1:36902012-36905389 GCF_001723915.1 Gavialis gangeticus
TTTGGAGTGAAAACCAAGGTGAAAAATTGGATACTGAGACTTCCTGTTTGTGGATGATTCAGCCTTGGTTGCCCACAGTGAATCTTCCCTAAAAAAATCTCTTGGGAAATTTTTCTGAGTCATGCAAGAGCTTCAGGATAGCAATTGGTCTAAAAAACCGCTATGATTATGTACCGAGAAATGAAATAACCAATACTTGCCATCAATTTGGAGGATAAATCTCTGTGACAGTTTTTGCTGCTTCAGTTCTATGATCAGGAGGAATCTTGACCTTCAAACCGAAATCACTAACGGAATCAGAAAAGCTAAGAATTTTGAACTATTAGAGAAATGTGTATGGACTAACAGCAAGCTATCAGCTAAGGTGAAGATTTGCTCTTCATAAGAGCCTCCATCTTTGGACAAAGCTCTGGCTGGAATGATCTAGTTGAGGATGGTCCTTCTTTGAGCAGGGGGTTGGACTAAATGACCTCCTGATGTTCCTTCAAACCCTAATTTTCTATGATTCAAAGATGCAAATCTATGAAACTTGTGCTTTCATCCCTGTTTTATGGTTCAGAAATGTGAACTACATATGCTAAGCACATCAAGAGACTGAACAGCTTCCAGACAAGATATCTGCATAAGATCCCAAAAATAAAGTGGAAAGACAGACTACCAAACACAGAGGTATTGGAATGCACAGGACTGACACACTTAGAAACCATTATCCAGAAGAGGAGGTTGTGATGGATTGGACATGTCAGAAGAATGAGAGGAGACTATCCCCAAGAATATTTTGAATAGGGAGATTCAAGATGGCTCTAGAAATTGGACTCACCCACTATTGCAGTACTGTGATGTATGAAAAAATTATATAAAGTTGTTCAACATGAACACAGAAAACTTTGAGGAGCATGCAGAATCTCATCCAATCTGAAGGAAACATCTGGCACTGTGTGCAGCTCGACATGAAACAGCTGTGATCCAGAAGATGGAAGCAAAGTGAGAAAGAAGAAAAAGCAAGTTGTAAATGTGGACTTCAACTTAGACAACATATGCATCTGTGAAACTTGTGAAAAGCTGTGTTGGTCTCAAATTGGGCTTGTCAACCAGAAACAGATTCATCAGGTACCTGACTAGATCTCTTACATGTACACCATGATCCAGAGGACTGATGGTTGCCTACATTTCCTCTTTTGTTACTTCCTTACTCACAGCTCTTTCATTCATCCCCATCTTCCATCTTCTCCAGCTTAAAGAATAATTTCTCCTCTGACTCCTTATAACATTCTTTATTGAAATCCATATTAGATGTACCATATTTCCCTTTCCTAATCATTTTTTTTTCAAAGAAAGATATCAGCTAAGTTTTAGTTCAGCATCTGGCAGTAATCTCTTGGAAATTCTTTTGAAATGTTGAGTATGGGATTGGCATTGTTCTTTCTCACTACCTAGTCCTCACCTTTCTACAGTACTTTTTGGAATTTAAATAAATTCTGTAGGCCTAGAACACAGGAAATTCACCAGCAGCAATCCCTGTTTCCTGTTTCTATTTTCCAGGCCATCTTAACCCTCATTGCTTTATTGACTGCTTTAAAATAGAGATGAGTCTAAAAAGAGCCTAAAAAGTTTTAAAAACTGATTCTTAGAAGACTTCTGCATGAAAACTTGAGATATTTCTTTCAGCATCGTGTGTATTCAGCACCCCACACTTCAAAAAGGTTGTGGGCCACTTTACCTAAAGTTTGTTCAACAAGTTGTATTTAAAGTGCCTCACCACCATTTTGAAGTGCAGAGATGCTGAATACTGCTGGGGCATTCTAATTAGCACAGTCCAGCAGACTCAGGGTTGATTCTTGCTAATTAGCACATATCAGATCAGACTTCCAGCACATGTATAGGTGCCACTGATGTTTAAGTCACCTGCTTTAACATCTGGGTGATACTGAATTTTTGTAACCTCTAAAAGGGTATAACATTTTAGAAATGTTGCTGCTTTTCAAAGGTGCCTGACAGATTGTTTATAGTCCAGTTATTTTTCATTCATTTTAAAAGGGCAAAAATCTTAACACACACACACAAATTCAACTAGCTTAGGAGCACTGAGAGAGAAAAGATCATACTATCATGCAAACAATTACTCAATCAGAGGAAAAGTGAGTGTTTACCAGTCATCATACTGCACTGCTAGGAAAATTAATCCATAAGTTTTTGAATGTATATCACAATAAAAATAAACAATAAAAAAGTGAACAGCTCTTGAGTATGGTGTCTTTAGGACTGTGAAAAATATTGTCTCTAAGCTATAAAGTGACATCATCCTGGGAAACCTTGGACTTGGAAGTTAAGTTTAGTTTGGCATAGAAAGTTGCATTTCTTATTCAATCTGTTGAAACCTCTTAGGTCTGCAAAAATCACCTGAAGGTACCACAATAACATAAAGCTGACCTGAGCAGTTTTAGTTTAATAGTATTTTATCCACCTGTCTCTAACACTAGAGGCTCAGAAGGACTCTGTTTGGGCAGAAGGGTCTGCTAGCTAAAGAGAGTATTTAGATTCAGAATTTATATCCTTGGCCTCACTTTTGAGTTCCTGGTATACACAAGGTATAGCTACTAGACAGCATAACATGGTGTTGGAAATGACCACGTCTGGTTGAAGCAAGTCGTGGTTCTTTTGGCTGAGACATAACCTATACATGTGAATGTGAAAATTAAATTAAAGTAGGAAAACTAGAAAACTATTTAAAAATCCAGCCAGAAAGTTGAAGTTGTGAGCCTTTCCAACCCTTATCGTTACTTGGCAACCCTGTGGAGAACTGAAGGAAACAGGAACAGCATTTCTTCAACTATGTGAAATCCTCAGGAGCAAATAAAGAAGAATATGACATAAAAGCAGTCATTTTACTACAAACAGTGAGAAAGAAGTCTCTGGAAGTTTATAGCACATTATCACAGCACCCAACTGAGAATGCTCCCACTGTGGATGAGTTCTTACCCATGCTCTTAACCATACTAAGGAAGTACTGTAAACCTAAAAAAAAAGATTTATATTTGATCTCAAACCTAGGGGAAGAACAAATAGACAAGTTTATATGAAAGCTAAGGCAAAAAGCAAAAATCTGCAGTCTTGGAAGCCCTGAAATCCATTTGCTCAGAGATAAACTTGTGTTCAGTATAATTGAAAAAGGACTAAATGAAAAGTAGCTGAGGACTCAAATATGGCCTTGTAAAAAGTAATAGGCAAATTGTGAAACTTAGAGATCACACCTGAATAATGCTGACAGTTGCATTAAAAAAGGGGGGCAGGGGGGAAGTGCTCAGAGCAGTCTGGAAACCTAGCTACCTGAATGTTAGAACAGAACAGAAGTAGCAAGAGGTAAAAAAAAAAAAAAA
>NW_017729026.1:36905400-36908249 GCF_001723915.1 Gavialis gangeticus
TTTTAAAAAAAAAAAAAAAAGAGTATATGACCAACGTATGTGTTGTGGTAGGACATAGCCACCCTGACAATGTCCCCATGAGCAGGGGTGTGAGGTTGCCATGGCGAAAAAAGCAGTGGCATAAATTCATGCTATTTTTGCCCTGGTACATGCCCCTGCACATGTGGTTAGCATGGGGAAAAATGCCCTGGATGGGTATGGGAGACTGGGGACCAGCACCTCTGCTGGCTCCAGCAGTCTTACCTGAGGTCCTGGGGCCTCTTGGGGCAGAATTTGCAGCAATCTGGGTGCGTGAAGCCGGAGTGTAGCTCTGACAGTTCAGGCTTCAGTTTTGGGCAGCACACGCTGCCACCAGGTGAACCATCCCACTTTTTTCTGGTGCAATTAGGCTCTGCCAAATTTGGCTCTGCATTGCAGTGAACATATGCATATGTGATGTGCAGCCTGTGGTGCTGCAGATTGGTTGCACCACAAAATTCACTCTGAGCATGTGATTTGATTCTCCATACAGCATATTTGAAGCATATATTAAAATGTAGATGCCAGGAAATCCTGCTATCAAAAAAATGTGCTGAAAAAAAAGCAGTGTGGCATATGTGGCAACATTGTGCACTCCCCAAAACCAGAGCCTGGCCAGCCAGAGCCACATTCCCACTGCCAGCCAGGCTCCACATGCCCTTATCACCACTGCTGCAGCCCCAGGAGGCCCCCACAGGTAAGGCTGCTCAGGCCAACTTAGGTATTGGTCTCAACTTCCCCTATCCCACCTGGGGTATTTGCCCTGCACCAGAGCACATGTGCAGAGGTGTTCCCCAAGGACATCTAGCAGTGACACAAATATGTTTCACTGCTAGTTGTCCCTGGGGAAACACATGTGCATGCTTATCTGGATGTGCTTCTTTCTTTGGAATAATATACACATGTGGAAAAGGCTCACTTTGCATATGGAACAATTCTGAATAATTTAGAAAACAAAGTGACAAACCCCTGGATGTGGCCTGACATGTGAATGTGAATGTGACTGATCTCTTCTTGTAGAATAAGTTTCACAGACTGGCAGAACCCAGATATTCTCAGCAACATATGAGGAATGTGGTTATGTAGTAACTCAAGCATGATATTGGAGATCAAAGCTAATGTTCTACCAGTTCGCCTTTTGAAACAAATATCAAATCACCTCTAAATAGATTAATCTGAGATTGTGTTTATAGCACACAACAGTCCAGAATAGTCTCTGAATATGAATTTACCTAACAATGGCAATGGCGAAGAATGCTAGTCTTCAGTTATTTCTCCATAAACCATCCATAATTATGCAGAAAAATATGTACATAACTAAACCTAAGCTGCAGAATAGATTTGTCCCACACCAAGATTCCTAGTACTGAAAAGAAGTAATTTACAAAAATTCAGAATCTCTCCAGGGGCTAGGAGGGCCCCTTGGGAAGCACCACAGACATACCTAGCTGTCAGCTACCCACATCAGAAACAGAGGTGGAAATACACCTTTGAAGTGCCAGAGTCATAGATTCACTCAAACAGAAGAGGTCACAACAACAGCATTCATTCCACAGGTTGACATCTTGGTCATAATCAAAAGAATAGAAAAGGCAAAATTAGGATTAGTATGGATTTCAGTTAGGATTAGTATGGATTGTTATGCTACCCTTAAACAGAAGTACTATAGCCCTATACCTCCAGATATTTAGAGAAAGCTAACTAATAAAAGCATATTTATGGTTGTAGATGAGAAAATTGAATACTAGTAAGTCATATTACATGAAGAATCAGCTGAACTGTGTACTTTTAAGATACAGTCTTCAGGGAGATACAAGTTTTCCTGTATATATTGTGAAAGAAGTGAAGTATGGACACTAGTTAAAGTCTTGAACAAAAGAATAATGAAACTTTTTAGAAGGATTGCTTCCGACCATTTAACAGCTAATGATAAGATAATAGTAGAATTAACTCAGACAGAACGTGATCAGACCCTGAAGATAGCGATGGCAAGGGCACAAACAGGAAATATCATGTTAAATCCAGAAAATATATAGTTCATGGTAAAAGAATTAAAGTACATGGGAGCTGTACTTTCATCAAAAGGGTCAAGAAAAACGATAGCAAAGTTGAAGCCATGTCCAATTTAAAATCCCTACTGGGGAAAAAAAAAAGTGTTCATGAAGGGCCAATGCTGGGGATGAGTTGATTTTATATACAGTAATTCTCAGCTGAAGCACTTTACATTGCTCCATGGAGACAACTTCTGTATGATCATAACTTGACATAGGAACATGATAAGACATCAAAATAAACAAGAACACCTCTCCATAAGGCATTAGTACTCAGATCCTTGAGTACTACCACCATTAAAGCAGATGCATCCAAAATGAGTTTAGGAGCTTGTCTACTATAAAGCAAAGGGATATACAGCATTACTTTTGATATTAGCAGAACAAACATGTCCAGATTTGGAAGTAGCTGCTGATAATTGCATAAATACAGAAATATATATACAGAGTACAGTGCAAAGCATGATCTGATCACCCAAACTAATCTTATCTAAAATTCTCAGTAAAGCACTTGTAGGGTTATTCAAGTCCCAGAATTGTGATATTAACCCCAGTATAATATGTTAACTGTAGATACTTAACCTACCTAAACTAAGTTATACTATGGACTGAGCTGATGAAAAGGCAGTCTGTGTACAATGGTGTTAATACTTCCTGATCTCAGTTTCAAATACTTCAGGTGACATCCTGGGATTTTTTTTTTTTTTTTTTTATGGCTGCCTAACATTGCTGGCTTACGTTGTTGCCCTGAGGGGTCAGGCCAGTGCTCAGGATCTCAAT
>NW_017729026.1:36908837-36922432 GCF_001723915.1 Gavialis gangeticus
TCCAGGATGAATACGAGTTGCCAATGCGATGAAGCAATAGGTAGAGCCAACTGCACCGTTTCATGCATCAACAGAGGCATTACTAACAGGTCCAGAATGGTCTTGCTCCCCCTCTATGTGGTGCTGGTCAGGCCACAGCTGGAGTACTCTGTCCAGTTCTGGGCACCGCACTTGAAGAAGGATGTGGAGGACCTGGAGAGGGTCCAGAGTCTGGCCACTCATATGGTTGGGGGCCTCCGTGGCCAGCCCTATGAGGAGAGGCTGAGGGACCTGAATCTCTTCAGTCTCTGCAAGAGGAGACTGAGGGGGGATCTTGTGGCTGTCTACAACCTTATCAGGGGCCAGCAGCAGGGACTCAGGGAAAGTCTGTTCACCAGGGCTCCCCTTGGAGTCACCAGGAACAATGGCCACAAGCTGAGGGAGGCTAGGTTTAGGTTAGATATTAGGAAGAACTACTTCATTGTAAGAGTGGCCAGAGCCTGGAACAGGCTTCCCAGAGAGGTGGTGCTCTCACCTTCCCTGGAAATCTTCAAGAGGAGACTGGATAGGCACCTGGCTGGGGTCTTATGACCCCGCCTACCCCCAGTGCTTCTTCCTGCCCATGGCAGAGGGTCGGACTAGGTGATCTGTCTAGGTCCCTTCTGACTCACTGATTCTATGATTCTACTTGGGAGGGGTACAATGAATCATATGGTTGCAACCTGGGATACCCAGGCAGAGGACAGAAGATGGAATCTTGACATGACTTTGGTTCACTTCCAAACACAGGGCTAAACCATTCAATATCCATATGAAACAATAAAAATCAATACAAAAATGATAATAATACAATATACAATAGTAAAAATTAATACAAACCTAATAATTATACAGTATAAAACAGTGGATATCTGAAACCAAAAACATGCTACCAAAATAAAAATGTTTAAAGCTTATCCTAAGTTTGAGCTTACTTATACTTATCTATAGGGAATAGAAAGGGAGAGAAAAAGTCAGAATTGGTTGGGGAAGGGGAGGGAATGCACCAAAAAAAAAAAGAAACGGGGGGGTTTGCTACAATGTAATCAACTTGTAACAGAAATCAGGAGGCTCCCATTACAAAATAGGATCAGACTCATTGCAATGGCCACTGAGTGAGAAAACAAGCAGGCAAGATTAGAAATGCTACCAAAAATCTTTGCAGGGAGGAAGAAAGGAGCCACGGATTGGACAATAGTCAAAAAAACCAACACCTGGGGGCCAGGAACTAATTGTCTGCTGGTACTAATGGGAAGATTCAGATAAGGGCTTTCTCAGAAGTGGGGGAGGCACTTTCACAAGGAAGGGGAAAGAGTGCTGAGGAACCCGGTAGGTGATTGGACTTTTGGGAGCCACGCACTGAGAAGCCCAGGGGTAGGTTACCTGGGTGGACTTTGTTTGCTCTACTAGACTGGCTAGTTTTACTGTCAGCTGTAGGGCTGACTTGGGGGCTGTACGAGTTAAAGAGACAGGGTACCCTTTTTTCCTTTACATCCTGAAGGACGATACATTGTGTTAAGGCATAACCTGGGTTTTCAGTTTGTTTTCTCACCAGAAGACCACAAAGGGACTGACAAGAAGAGGTTTGGAGGTCCCAATAGTGCCAAAGAGGCATGGAGAGGAGAAATTTTGCCAGAGCAGGAACAAGCTGCAAAAATTGCCAGAGGAGGCAGGAACAAGGGCCAGCAACACAGCACCTGAGAGTATCGGAGATAGGGTCAGGTCCCAGAGCCCAAGAGGGACAGAACCTGGAGATATAAGGGAATGAAGAAACAAGAGATTGGACTTGGGGCTGAAAGCCCATTGTAATGACTGATTAGTGACACTTCAAAGGCATTGGCATGGCTGTAGGGGTTTTTGGAGACCACATATACAATCTTTAAGGCATTGAGTGTCCAGGTAAGAAGACAGAAGTGGTAGGATATAGACCAGTGACCTGGGGTCCGGGGCAGCTTTCCAACATTTTTTTTTAGCAACAGCAAAGGCATAGCAGGTAAGTGAGGGAGAAGGGCTCAGGGACTAGAGATGCAGGAGTAGAGGACCAGAGAAGGGTTCTAATACAATGCCCAACCTCATCCTGCTACATGACTATTACATACAAGCCCTCACTCTTTAGTTGTTGCTAATTCACAAACTCCCAAATTAAAGAAGACATTATTATTAGTTCCCAAATTCATGACCTTGCAGCTTACCCTATTTAATTTAATGTATTTTCTATGTTTCTTTTCCAGAAGTCTAGAACTCAAGGCCCTCCAGTTCCTTCTGTATGTTTTCCCAATCCTCTTCAATGCTAATAATGTCTCCTATCTTTGTCCCATCTGCAAATTTATTCATTACACTCATATTTTTTTCATCATAAGGTCATTAATGATCGTATGAAAAATCATCGGTAGGGACCTAGTGAATCCATGGTGGAAGTGGGTTGCGCAGCAGCTCCTTTAATGTTGCAGGTTCTCCCATATACTCCTACTTTGCTGATAGGGCGAGGGGTCCTGCTGGCCCTGCTACTTGCTGCTGACCAGCTAGGTGTCAAAAACAGTGACATATTTTAAACTGCCAACCAGAAGCGAGTGGTGGGGCCCCTCCACCAATTGGCAGGGGAGGGTGTGCAGGGGAATCTACAAGATTCAAGGAGCTGAAGTACAGCCCACTTCTGCCATGAATTTATTAGGTCCCTAATCATCAGTTTCAAGACCAATCCTTGAAGATCCTCAATTAACATTTCTCAGTTAAATCCTACCTTACCAGTTTTTCTAATATTTCCATCTCCCTTATATAATGTTTAATGGAAGTAAAAATAGATGAGCTCTTCTAAATTTCTTTTGTCTACAACATTAGTTATATTTTTAGACAAAACTATATAATTAATATGGCATTGACTTACCTATGGTAAATCCATCTGGTATTTTCTCCATGTTTAGTTTACATTCATGTCTTTATTCTTTCTTTCAGAAAATATTGAAGACATCTGATTAATGAACCTGTATATGGCATATTGCTTGTTTCTCATTTTAAAAATATTGTTCCTATATTTGCTATAAATGATGTTTTCTCTTAGTCCTTTAATAAGTTTTCTGTTAAAGAACTATGATCATGAAGCACAGTTCAGCAAGCATTAAGTGATTTGTGCATTAATACTGGTCATGAGCTAGATTTATGTTGTCAAAAGACAGGTCATTTTTTCCTTATTAGGTGTTTGAGTTTTAAGCAAGAGGTGCCAGAAAAATTACCACAGGAAAACTGGACTTTGTAGCAACCAAGAATTTTTAGCAATGTTGCATTTTGATACTTCCTAGACATACAAGTCAGAAAATGTTTAAATGTCCACACCAGTCAAATCAGGGCAATCAAATCACAAAAGCTCCAGCCAGACAAATAATGTATTAGTTAGCTAAAACTTAACAGTACAATTCAAAGAAGATGCAGAATCCATCAGAGAAAGAGACTGTGACCAGAAGAAGCGTTATGTTTTCATTAAAATCTTGAGTTTCTATGACACAGGATAGCTTCAGTTAGTTTTTACTTCAGCAGATGCTCATATTTACTCACATTGGACTACTTTCCAAATTTTTAGTATCTGTGCATCTTTCAGGCAAGTCAGAACGTTCTTCCATTGGTAAACTGAAAGATATATTTCCAAACTACTATACCTAAATAGTAAGTGACCATGTTCAATCAGGACATGGATAACTTTGAAGGTTTAGGTGAAAGAAATTTACCCACCAGGTCCTCAGTACACATAACATAGTGATTTTCAAACAGGGTGTTAGGGTTGCAAGATCCTTTCAAGGGTCTGAGGATGTGTGAGGAGACAGGCAGACAAGGCCAGGCTCAGGTGGGAGGAGGCAAGTGTGAAAAGCTAAGCAAATAAGGGTTTTCCCTACCTAGCTGCTCCCTGCCCCCCTCCCCCCTGCCTGTCCTCTCGGCAACGAGGTAACCACTGAAACAAATACATTTGTTTGTTCCATGACACCATGGAAACAATCTTTGACTAAATGGTCTGACAACTCCCCTGGCTAACAGTTTTAAGGAGACAGAAAGGGTTTGTAACCCTTATGTCTCAATGGGTTAACTGACTTGCCTCTCCCAGCAGTGTCCTCTTCTTTTTCCTTCTCCTTCCCTACCCTTTGTATTCTAATCACTGGTTTCTCTGTTCCTTGAAGTCCCTTCACAGCATCTGATGAAGTAAGTCACTGCTAAGAAACCTCATGTTATGCATCTCTGGTTTATAGATTCATAGATTCATAGACATTAGGAGCTGGAAGGGACTTTATGAGATTATTGAGTCCAGTCCCCTCACCATAGGCAGGAAGTCAGCTGGGATCAAGTGATCCCAGCAAGAAAAATATCCAGATTTTTTTTAAAGAGTCCAGAGTATATGCTTGCACCACCTTTCGAGAGAGTCTGTTCCAGACCCTAGACACTTGCACCGTAAAGAACTTTTTTCTTATATTTAGTCTAAATTGACCTTCCTGGAGTTTATGGCCATTAGACCTTGTTATCCCTTGGGGAGCTCTGGTGAACAGCTGTTCTCCCAGGTCCTGATGTACCCCTCTTATATAATTGTAGGCTGCTACCAAGTCCCCCCGAACCTTCTCTTTTCCAGACTGAAAAGTCCCAAATCCCACAGCTTCTCCTTGTATGGCCTGCCCTCCAAGCCTTGGATCATACGAATGGCTTTCTGCTGGATTATCTCAAGCTTTTCCACATCCTTCCTGAAGTGAGGGGCCCAAAACTGGACACCACACTCCAGCTGTGGCCTTACCAAGGCTGAGTAAGGCAGGAGGATGACATCCCTGGTTTTGCTTGAGATACATCAATAGATGCACGCCAGAGTTTGATTTGCTTTGCCAGCCACAGCATCACACTGGTGACTCATATTCATCTTGTGGTCAATCAGTACCCCCTAGTCTCTTTTGGTCATGGTGCTAGAAAACATAACACTGATGAGCTTGTAAGCGTGTTGAGGATTCTTCCTACTGAGATGCAGCACCTTTCACTTCTCAACATTGAAGTCCATCCAGTTTTGGTCAGCCTACCTTGAAAGCATGTCCAAGTTGGCCTATATGACCAGCCTGTCCTGCAGTGTGACTGCCCTCCCCCATAACTTGGTGTCATCTGCGAACCTTTGCAGTTGGCATCTGACTCTCAACACCAGATTGTTAATGAAGGTGTTAAAGAGTACCGGCCCAAATACCAAGCCCTGAGGGACTTCACTGGTCACCCTGCACCATGTTGATTTGCTTCCCTCAACTAGTACTCTTTGGGTCCAACCCCACAGCCAGTTACCTAGCCATCAGACCATAAAATGATCAAGTCCACAGTTCCCCAACGTAACCATGAGGACATTGTGGGAAGCTAGATCAAAGGCTTTCTTGAAATCCAGATATATGACATCCATGTCATCTCCCTTGTCCAGGGCTCAAATCACCTGTCATAGAAGATGAGGTTGGTCAGGCAAGACCTGCTAGCCACAAAGCCATGTTGGCTGGCCTTCAGAAGCTTGCTTTCTGTTAGTCTGGTGTTGATGGAACCCTTGACAATTTTCTCAATGATTTTTCCAGGGATAGATGTCAGACTGACTGATCTATAATTTTCCGAGTCTTCCCTCCTACCTTTCTTGAAGATAGGGAACATGCTGGCTCTTTTCCAGTCTTCCGGGATCTTGCCTGAGTGCCAGGAATTTTCAAATATCTTTGTCAAGTGGGGTGCAATGATGTCTGCTAGCTCCTTCAAGACTCTCGGGTGCATTCTATCAGGGTCTGCTGATTAGTGAATGTCCAGATTCTCATGGTGTTCCTTCACCTGATCGCATCAATTTTGGACCCACCACTCACTCCCAGGCTGGTTTGTGTACTTTCTGACAGTGTGATACCCTTGTGTGGGTGAAAAACTGATGCCAAAAAGTCATTTAGGAGATTCACCTTTTCTTGGGCATTGGATGTCAGCTGCACCATTTGATCCCGCAGGGTCGCAATACTATATTTATTATTTGTTCAACTTCCCACATATCTGAAGAAAGACTTTTTGTTGTCCTTGATCCCTGAAGCTAACCTAAGTTTGGTTTGCATCCTGGCTTTTGTGGACCACTCCCTAGAGCTGTGGGCAAGTGCTAAGTAGTACTCTTTGGTGATGCTTCCCATTTTCCAACTGGAGTAGGCTTTTCTTTTGAGGTTAATGAAGTCCAACAGTTCCTTGTTCAACCAAGGGGACTTCCTTGACTGTTGATTACATTTCTTGTGAGACGGAATGGCTTTTCCCTGTGCCTCAAGGATTATGTTCTTGAGAGATGAGCATTCCTCATCTACTCTCTCATCTAGGGGAATATTACCTTTAATTGCCTGACTTACCAAGTCTCTGAGTTTGTGAATGTCAGCCTTCCCAAAGTTAAGGATTTCTGTTTTACTGAGGGATTTGCCTGCTCTTTAGTGAACTGAGAGGGTGACCAAATCATGGTAGCTGTCACCAAGCTTCATCTCGATACTCAGATTGCTCACTAGGTTTTCTCCTTTGGCCAGGACCAGATCAAGCAATGCCTCTCCCCTAGTCTGCCCATAGACTTCCTGTGTTAGGTAGAGGTCATCAGTGCAAGCAAGAAAGCTGTGTGACCTATCTGATTTGGCCATGTGCTTGTCCCAAGAGATGTCAGGGAAGTTGAAGTCCCCCATGATGATCATGCATCGAGAGCACACAGCCTCGACCAGTTCCCTATTGATTTCCCAATCAAGTTCTTCCTCTTGGTGGGAGAAGGTCTATAATAGACTCCTACAAGTATGTCACCGTCCCCATGTTCACCCTGTATTTTGACCCAGGGGGTCTCAAAACACCCTTCCTGGTTAGAAAACTCAATTTTCAGGGAAGTGAACTGATCCTTGATGTAGACAGCAACATCACCACCCCTTTTCCCAAGATGGTCTCTCCTATACAAGGTATAACCTTCCAAACCAAGAGACCAGTCATAGGTAGAGTTCCACCAGGTCTCTGTTATCCCTACAAGGTCATAGTCATTTTCACATAAGAGAAGGGCCAGTTCCTCTTGCTTGTTTCCCAAGCTCCTGGCATTTGTGTCTAGGCAGTTGAGTCTGCGGTGAGAAGCCCCATGTTTCCCTATGGGGTGATGTGGGACCTTTTCTTGGGTTGTCATCAGAGCAGGTTCCCTTGGGCTGCCTAAGTTATTGATAATGCAGCTGACATGTCTTGATCTAGAACTGTTAATAGACCTCCCGTCCCCCAGCAGTCTTAGTTTAAAGCCCTGTCAAAAAGGTCAGCCATTTGGGCTGAGAAGATTTTCTTCCCCCCCCAGGTGAGGTGGAAGCCATCCCTTCCCAACAGTTTGCTCTCTCTGAAGTGCAGACCATGGTCAAAGAAGCCAAACCCTTCATGATGGCACCATTGCCAGAGTCTTCTATTCACCTCACTGATGCACCTTTCCATCCAGAGCCCATGTCCTGTGACTGGGAGGATCGATGAAAAAACTATCTATGTCCCCAAACCCCTGATCCCAGCCCCCAGAGTCCTGTAGTCATGCATGTTTAGTAAGTCTATAAGGTGCAAATCTACCCCTTTTGCAGTTCTAAGGAAAGCCAGCAGTTCTATATCAGTAGCGGAGTGCCAGTTCATCTGGAATGAAACCTTATGGATGTCAGAGAAGCAATGACTGTGTATGATGCTTCCCCAGAATGATTTTTCAAAGCCCAGTTGACATGCAGTTGTTTTTTGTGTAGACTAAATACAAGCTATTAAAATATTGGCAGATGTAGGAAAATAATTCTGTGAATCTCTTCTTCATCAGTCATTTGGTAAACGGATGGGAAGATTCTAGTTCAGAAATAGCCAAAAGAAAGGATTTTTCTTAATTCCAGGTTTTTAAATAACATACCAATTAAGCCCACTGCTGTTTTCAAACCAATCAGGTTTATCTTTTCACTATGAAATGGTGGCATACTTATTCACAGAAGTTACTCCAGGGTCACTACAGAGAGTCTGGGTCCATGCTACCCTAATGCATCATGCTATAAACATTTTGGGAGGCTTTATGTCTAACTGGCTAGACACAGGATAGAAAGGTAAAAACAGGCTAAATTGTGAGATGCAAGAAGCTTTCCCCTGCCTTTTCTTCTCCTCAGATTCTTATGTCATACCCATTACTTTGCTATTGCAATGTTTCTAGTAATGCAGCAAGAATTGTGAGCACGTCTGGGTTTTTTTCAGTTCTTTCTCCATTCCTCTCCACAGGGATAAAGTATAACATGAAGATTTCTATATATTTTTTAAATAATTATATATAGTTATTAATGCACACGCTATATTTTTTTTGTATCTGTGCACAGCAGTGAGCATGGGCGACTGGTACCACCTTAGTCAGGGGGTGCATGTGACCCCCCCCCAGCAACCAGTCAGTGATCAGCGGGGAGTATCCCCGCACCCGATCTCGTCAACTGGGAAGTGGCTGCGCTGTTCCCGGAAGTGGTTATGGCACTTCATCCGGCACTCCCATTCCTTGGCCGGTGCTCATGGGGGGGAAACTGGCACTCCCACCTACCCCTACCCCCTGCCTGTCACCTAAGCAGGGAGCGTGGCCTGTCAGGGGATGCACCAGCACTTTCACGGGGTTCATGTGCATCCCCGTGTACCCCCTATGTGTCGCCACTGGCAGTGAGAGAGAGTTATTGTTCCTGTACTTTTTTCAGTCACAGGGACTGCTCTGTCACAGTGCCCTAGGGATGGAAAGGATCAATGTGAAAGCACCATGATGAAGTGTAGAAAGCCCCTTGACATGCAGGAAGAAGAATGCTGCAGTCTCTGAATAAGCAAAGGAATTTGCCCAGCTGTTTCCCATTACAGAACCTTCCTTAAGTTATGGTACCTGGATAGCACAGCAAACATGGGGCAGTTAAGCCCATGGTATATTAAATTTAAAAAAATAATAATATTTTTAAATTAGTAAGAACATTTAAAGTGAAAATTGAAAGGGTTCCACTGCCAGCATAGATCAGGGTTAGAGAATGTATAAGGATAGATAGTTCATCAAGCACTGTTGAAAATACATCCTTAGACCCTGCTACTGCCATGTTACCACCCAGAGATGCACTGTTTTCAATGGGTATCTCTCTGGGGAAAGAAATGTATACTATCCTGGCTTATCCATTATGATAGAGCTACTGTTTGGTGGCAAATATTTTGATTCTATTTCATCTCTATCTTTAAATTTAATCTTCTTGTATTGAATTGTTTTGCATTTTCATATATAGTTATTGCAGTTCCTCAAAGATATTTGCTAGATAACATTGCTTTATTCTGTTTCAGCTCCATAAAGTAGAAGAAAGTAATTTATTTAAAAAATACGCAGGCAGTTCACTATGGTCTCTGCTAATAGCCAAATCTTGAGGAGATAGGAAAGCCAGGGATTTTCTTTTTTTTTTAATGAGAATTGACAAACTGGCCATGAAAAAAACAGTAGCTTACAACGGAACAAGTACTTGCCAAAATTAGCATTTTTTAGAACTGTACAAAAAGTTTTAAAAGTTTCACTTCTGTTCAAAATAGTTTTAAAACCCATTAAATAATAAAATGGTGATAGGATGAAAAGATTATTTTAGATTGCTATTTAGGGCGGCAGTAATTATTTTCTATTGCTTTTAAATGAAGTAGAATAGAAGGGAGGACTAAATTTAGCATTTATGTATTGGATCATCCAAAGAGCTTAATAAATTAACAGTTACCATATATTTAAAAAGCTAGCAAGAAGTAATAAAAAACATATCTTCCTGCTCTTGTCCACCTGCTAATAGAATGGAAAAAATGGATTCATTCTATTGTAAATATAGTATAATATGGTAGATGAAAGCATAAGTTTAAATCCTTACATAATTATTTTTGTTCTGCTGTCAAATTTTGTAGATAATGAATTTATTATTCAAAATACCCAAGACCTCATTCTTTCCTGAATTTTACCTCTATAATCCCATTTATGCCACTGCAGATATAGGATGCATTGAGAAGAAAGTTTAGCCTGGAGGAAATATAGCTATTTTGGATCACTGCACTTGTGTAGAAATATAGGATTTTTATGTTAGCTGGACCACTAAGTACCTGTCAAAATATAGCTGAGGTACTGTTTCCTCAAATGATTGAGCAAGATAGTCATGTCAGTTATGCATTAAATGTAAAATCTCTACTCAATACATTGAGGGAGGGGTGTAGGTAGCTTTGTATGACTTCTGGACTAACACTGTGGACAACTCACAAAAAAGCAATACATTTCCTGAATATTACATCTCATAGGCAATACCCTTTCTATTGTTGACAACATACAATATACCTGATATTCTGCAATGCCTTCAAAACATAAAATTAGAAGTTCTTCTAACTTTCCATTATATCAGGAGCTAATTTCCTCTTTTTTTTTATGAGCAACCTTCTGACTTCTGCTGGAATATTTATGTGGGAAAGACAAGTAAATTGAAAGGGTGTGTGTGTATTGATCTACAAAAACAAAGCACTAAAACACAAATTTTCCATTTAATCTGATTTGACAAATAAGGTCCAATATTTCTGGAGTCTCTATTTTACCTGCAGATAGAAAAAAGCAGAAAAATGATGAGGACCTCACAGATCTTGTATTTAAAAATAAATGTGTAAATTTTAGAGAAATAAACAAGTGCAGGAATTTTAAAATATTATGATAAGGAAATGAATTCAAAGGAAATAACATACAAGACTGCCAGACATCCTATCCATCAGCATAACAGATTACTCTTTGACAGACCCAGAAGAATCTGTAAAGTTGCCAAAACAATTGCCAGTGATGCTTGCCAAAAAGGCAGATGTCGTTGATACAGAAGTAGTTTCTTTAGCTTGTCACTTGGGTGCTATGATGCTAATGCAAGAGGAGAAAAGGATACGAGCTGTATTATATAATAAACAGAAGGCTAATATCTGATCTTTTCATGCCTTCTAAAAATGTGAATATTTTTACAACAAACAATAAGGTCTTGCTCAATATATTTTCAATAGGAAAATGCATACATACATTTATATATACACACAGGTATACAGGCATACATGCACACTTATTCTGGTGAAAATGTAAATATATATCTATATATCTATATAATTGCATCTACACATGAAATTAATGCAACGCAGTAAACTCTGGAGCAGTTCACATAACAGTAAACTGCTCTGTGATGCATCATCTACACATATGCCTGGGACAGCAGCAACTTGAACTGGGGCAGAACAGACTCCCAGTTGGCGGGTTTGATCAGATGCAATTTACACCCCCAGTCAGCATTTACAAGTGCATCTTGGTGCAATAAATTATTCCGCCTAAGATAGTACTGTCCCTGACAGTACTGTCTTATGGCAAAATTAATTAGTTTACTGCAACCTAATATAGGCACATATAGGTGGCGATGCTTTACTTCAGAGCTAATTAGTTTCTTTTGTAGTAAAGTGCATGTGTAAATTTGATACCAAGGAATCTCTGTATCAAAAGAAAGCACACCAGAAAAAAGTGGTGTGGGGTGTGCTCCTGGAGTGTGCCCCAAAGCAACTGGAGGCTGGGTCCTCCAAAGAGATACTCTACCACAAGCCAGAGCTTGTGTCTGCCTGCCACATCCCCTTCTGCTTCTGCATGCTGCCTCAGCATGCTGGAGGAAACAGAAGCAGGGCATGGCTGGTAGTAGTGGCTCAGATCCAGCTCTGCCATAGATAAACAGGGATGTGGGGGGGCTGTCTGGGTGTCGGGGGGGGACTATGGGTGTGGAAGGACTGTGTGGAGTTGGAAGGATGGTGGGGGAGGGAGACTGTATGGAAGGGGTGGATCCCCTGGCCATTCCCTGCCCATGGAACACAGCCCCTGCTGCCATTGGCAACAGCTGAAGCCAGCAGCCAACCCTTGGGGAGCTCATGGCCCACTGCAAGAAGAACCCCCCAGCAGAGCATGGTGCCTCTCAAGTTCCAGGGGCTACATATAGAGCATGCAGCCAGCCCAAGCCACTGGCATACACCTTTGGGCTGACTCCTTCCATCACCTGGGGCTCCTGGCACTATAGACAGAAGCCATGTCATTGGGCTGGGCCACTGCCTGCCCCCATGTGGCCCGCCTATTATCAGGCCAGGCTGGCTCCTGTCCCCATGTGCCCACCATCATGTGGAGGCAGGAGTCAGCCCAGCCCAATGGCATGCGGCTCCTGCCTACAGTGCTGGGACCCTGGGTAGTGGCAGGAGCTGGCCCAGTCTTGTCCAAAGGTGCCCCCCCAAACCCCACACCCACAACTGCCCCAAAACCCTCCACAATCCACCCACAAACCCCACATCCTCCCACAAACCTCAAACTCACAGACTGCACTTAGAGACCCCTCACCCACAACCCCCCCCACAATCCACCCATAATCCCCATGCACCCCTCCACACCACCCCAAAAGGCCCATATCCACACTTTCCCACATTTTCCTCTACAAATCTCACACCCAATATGCATGGACACCAGACGGGATGGGACCTGCTAGCAGGAGTTATAGTTTCAGAGGCACCTGCCAAACTGCAGATTTGCCCCATGCCCACACCAGTGCTGAGACATGCAGCCCCAGCCTGGGGGCACTCCTGGTCTAAAGAATCACCTGGGGGTGTGATGGGGTAGGAGGAGGGGTGGAGGTGGCAGTGGGATTGGATGATAGGCATTGGGGGATAGAAGTGGCAGCAGAGTCTATGGGTGTATATGATGGGCCAGGGATGGCAGCAGGGGTGTGTGTGACAGACAGAGAGATGAGGGTCAGGGACTGGAGAGCACTCTAGGTAAGAGCAGGCACCAGAGCTTGGCTTGGAGCCCCCATTTCCCCCTAGAGCAGCCTGTGCAGGGGGAGGCTTGCCTGGAAAGGAAGGAGCTTACAGAGCCCAGTCCTTGAGCCCCAGCTGAGGGCTTCCCAGGAACAGCATGGGAGGAGAACAGTAAGGGCTGGCACTTCTCAGAGCCACAAACCAGCAGTTGGGACAGCTGCACCTGGACCCATATCCCTGTGCTGTGACAGAGCTGCTGCTAGAAGGGAGCTAGTGTGGGGCAGGCAGGGGCTGCAGGCCAGGAGTGAAGGGCAATGGGGGGGTTGTGGCTTGGGAGTTAGGGGCATGGGCAGGGACAGGGCATTGATATCCCAGTGCTGCTCAGTATCCCACATCCTGGTGAGTGAAGGGGGCAGTGACAGCTGTGTTTTCATATGATTAAAATAAACAAAAGCAAACACAAAAGTGTATAGATATTTAGAATTTATTGTATTATGATGATAGAGACATGGGTAGGTTTCTAAATTGGTTTAAAATTGTAAATTTATCAATAAAGCATTGCCTGACTGATCTCTCTCTCTCTCTTTATATATATAGCAGCAAGTCATTTTAATCATGAAAGAAAATGGATTTGGGGGTATTTTAATGAGTGTATTTTGGGATTTTTAGCAGAGAATTTGCCATTTTAAAACAGGGAAAACTAGGATTCCTGCTAGAGAGGCAAGTGCGGGGGGCCCAGGGAGAGAAGCATGCCTAGGGCTAACACTGGGGAACCACCTGGAGGGCAGAGGAGG
>NW_017729026.1:36922782-36926634 GCF_001723915.1 Gavialis gangeticus
CTCCTCTGGCTAGCCCCATTTGGGGCCAGATGGATATGCTTCACCAGTTCATAGTGGGCCACCACAATGCCCTGGTGCATGCCACATGTTAGCAGCATTTTTGGGATTGCTTTGGTTTTAAGTTGGCTCATAACCTACAAGATACATTCACAGAACATGTGTTTATTCGTTGAAGAAATAAAAGGGAATTGGATCTCTCTCTCAGCGAAAATTTTAAATACTGGGTTAATGAAGAAAAAACAATTTGCCTCTTCTCTAACAACTTAAAGTACATCTTCCAGGTGATAGCTGCCCAAATGGTGTTGGGAGGACGGAGGGCAGAGCACATGTGACAGCAGTGCCACACAAAGGCCACCTGTGGAGCCACAGCCCACTGGAAGTTGGCCCAGAGGTGCAGACGGCTCTTCTGCAGTGCCTGTACCACAGCCCAAGTGGCTGTACAGTCCCCGTCCAGGTCTGGCAGGTGTGCAGACATCAGGATGCAGGTCCTAGGGGCCAGATGCTGTTGCAGGTGGCAGTAGGCCACAGCCAAGAAGCAGCCCCTAATGCCAGACTTCTGAAGTGGGTACAGGGGGGAAGGGACCACTCTTGGTCAAGGCTCCTGCAGCAGTCCAGCTGGCACAGTGGGCTGGTGACCCATATATCAACTGGCAATGCCTTAGAAGCTCCTGAGGACATGTAGCCTTGACCTGCTCATCAGGGCTGCTTTTTATAATGCTGGGGCCAGCACAGGTGCTGGCCCCAGTCTCTAGCTCCCACTGGCTTCAGATCTGGGAAGAGCTGGGCAGAGTCAGTTTGCCCCAAGTGGCACAATTTGCCCCACACCAATGTGTATGTTCAGGCACATGTGCTGAGGCACAAATCTATGTTACAGATCTATGACACTGCTATTTGAGCTACTCCAAGTGCATGTGCCTACATGTGTGGACATGGCCAATGTCTGCGTTCAGACGTGCATGGCCATGCAGTGCCACAGTCATGTATATGGCACCACATACTGCAGGTTCAGTTGTTCTCTGTGCTCCAAGGGATCAGCATGGAGGGTTTTTTTTGACTGCTGGATATCCAGGGGTCAAAAAAACCCACAGAGAAAAAAGGTGGAGCAGCACACTCATGGGTAGCCTGCACCACTCAAAACGAAGCCAGGATGCCCAGACCTGCAGCACAGCAGCCAGACAGGCTGTGTGGCAGAACTGCTTCTGCTGTGACCCCAGGGGGCCCCCAGGACTCCAGATAAGGCTGCTGGGGCCAGCTCAGTGCCAAGCATCATCATGAACTACCCCCGGGGTAACTTGCCATGCACCAGAGCATGTTGGGTATGGGCATTACCCAATGCAAGGTGCACCACTGCTAATTGTCCCCAAGGAACCAAACATCCACACTGTGTGCGGACACAGCCAATGAGTCTAAAAACTGCCAAGTAGCCTGCCTAAGCAAATTAATCTGCCTGTGACAGATGGACAGGAGTTTACTATTTATCATTTAGTTCGCAGCTCTCAAGAAGCAGCCCAACATGCTTGAAGGTGTCACTGTTGGTAATGGTAAATTTAGTATAGATCATCACATACTATCATTAAACAATATCTCTTAAGGCTTATGAGGACTTCCATTTCCCTGGAATAAATGTAAGTAACATAAACTAGTGAAATAAATGCCTTTAGTTTAAATTTTATTCAGCTTTTGTTGTCATTGCTGTTACTATTCCTGTTCTTTCCTATGTCCCCTACCAAGCATCATCATGAACTCCAACCTAACAAAAGGCAGATCTTCATTTTTTGCCTCTGCTTGTCCTTACTCTTGTGAAAGAAACTGAATGCCCTGACATTACTATATTGCCCTTGCTCCATTCATCACTGTTTACTATCCCGGCTTGATAGTACTGTAAATATAGTAGTAGTTTATTTATTGCTTTCACAAAGACAATAAAATTGATATAATAATGATAGTAATAATAATAATAATGTAATATAATTTATGGTTAGTGGTAAATGCATACAATAAGATATACATTCTACCAAGTTAAACAAAATAAATATAGAATAAGATGATACAAAAATAGATAAAATGAAGCAATATAAAATTGTAAACTAAAAATTTAGAAACAGGAAATTATATTTGATTTTGGCCTTTATTCTTTGTGCAACTAAAGCAAATATATTTAGGGAGTATAGGACAAGCTTTAAGGTATTAGAGAAGAGCCAAATTGTTTTTTCTTCATTAGCCTGGTATTTACAATTTTCCATTGAGAGAGAGTCTATTTTCTATTTTCCTATTATTTCTTTCAAAGTATAAACAAATGTACTCTGAATGTTTCCTGTAGGTTATGAGCCAACTTAAAACCAAAGCAACCCCAACAACACTGCTAAACAAGTTGAATACAGCCATGCACTACTCTAAACACTTGAAAAAAAGTGTATTTCTTCCCAGATCTCAGTATTAGTGTTGCTGCCATCCAGTACATGTGGGTGAGAACCTGAAAGGAATAAGAGGGCCGTATTACAAACAAAGAGCAAAAAGTTCAACTAGAGTAAAAAAGTGAAACAGAAGATGAGAGGGTAGAAGTACTGAAACACTTCCAGCCATGTGAGAGCAAGAATGTGCCCCTCCACAGAGCTGCCACTTATGAAATCCCACCAGAGTCTTCCTGACTATCTTCATGGCACCCATATTAACCTATTTTGCTCTGCTAGAGATGCACAAGATAGATGTGAGAAGAAGCACAAAGCGTCAACACCCAAATAAAGGAGCAGAGGTAACAAGTCAAGGACAGCTAGACAGAGATTGTTATATTAGTTGTCCATAGTCTGGCCCTGGAAAAGCGTACTACAGAAATGGAATGGCAACACATGGAAAAATATGTGGGATGAAGATGCCGCAACTAGAAGACCAAGCAATTGTAGTGTCTTCTTAAAGGGGAATTATGATTTTCACAATTTATTTTTTGCATGAAATAATATTTTTATAATGTATCAAATTCCACATTAGCATTGCCTTTTACATTTTTTAAAATGACAGTGATTTAGGGCATATCTATTTCTGCTGCCTAGTTAATGATACCTAACAGAGTGCTGATATGCTGTCAGTGTTAAACACCCACCTTCTGAAAAATCTGGTACCTTTCAGATAGCATAGGTTGTGCACACACTTTTCAACAGACTGGTTTTGTTGTAATATTTCTGGTTGAAATATATTCATGTTGTAACAATACTGTGTGTTGCACTTTCCCTCACTAGCTTGTACACAGGAAGAGACACCACTGCTGTTCCCTCCATCCTACCCTTAGCTCATTACACACTTAAGTGGTTCCTGGGACTAGAAGCCCACCTCCAGTCTGGGGCCACATAGGGTTTGTGGGGAGGTATGGGGCTTGTGCAAGTGTTGGGGGGTAGGGTTTGTTGGTGGGAGGTTTGTGGGGTTGGTTTGGGGTTGTGGGGTTTGTGGGCAGATTGTAGGGGGTTTGTAGGTGTGGGGGGACTGCCTGAGGGTTGGGAGGATTATGTGTGGGGTGGGGGAATTGTGGGTGGAGGGAATGGTGGGGGTAGGGAAGATTTGGAGGGTGGGGGTGGGAGGGACTGCTAAGGAGGGGTTGGTCCCCTGCCTTCCCCTCTCCCCCCCCCACATGCTGCACAGCTCATCCCACAGAAGCAGTGGCTGTCAGGGATACTGGTAGAGCTCCGACCTATGCTGCCTGTGCAACATGGAAACATGGTGCTGTGCTGGCCCAGCCCACTCACATGCACCCTCAACTAGAACCAGGCCACTTCCGCTGTCACCTGGGGTCCCAGCACTGCACACTGTGTCTGTGCACCAGGGTGCTGCACTTGGGCAGTAGAAACCAGCAGCATACTTATA
>NW_017729026.1:36931634-36934582 GCF_001723915.1 Gavialis gangeticus
CAGTGCAGAGGCAGAAAAGGATCTTGGAGTCATCATTGATGCCAAGATGAATATGGACAGGCAGTGTGGGGATGCAGTTAGGAAGGCCAACCGCACGTGGTCATGAAGGCCAACTATACTTTGTCATGCATCCACAGATGCATCTCAAGAAGGTCCAAGGAGGTGTTCCTCCCCCTCTATCCAACACTGGTCAGGACACAGCTGGAGTACTGCATTCAGTTCTGGGCGCCGCACTTCAGGAGGGATGTGGACAGCATTGAAAGGGTCCAGAGGAGGGCCACCTGCATGATCTGGGGACAGCAGGGAAGACCCTACAAAGAAAGGCTATGGGACCTGAACCTGTTCATCTTTCACAAGAGAAGGCTGAGGGGGGACCTGGTGGCCATCTATAAACTCACTAGGGGAGACCAGCAGGGTTTGGGAGAGACCTTGTTCCCCCTAGTACCCCCTGGGGTAACAAGGAATAACAGCCACAAGTTGTTAGCGAGTAGGTTTATATTAGACATCCAAAGGCACTACTTCACAGTCAGGGTGGGTAGCATCTGGAAAAAACTTCCAAGTGAAGTGATGATGGCTCATACCCTGGGGGTCTTTAAGAGGAGGCTTGATGTCTACCTGGCTGAGATCATTTGAGCCCGGTTTTTCTGTCCTGCCCAGGGCAGGGGGTCAGACCTGATGATCTATAAGGTCCCTTCTGACCCTATTTCTATGAATCTATGAATTTATGAGTCCTGCCTTTAGTGCCAGGACCCTGGGTAACAGCAGAAGTGGACCAGTTCTAGGTGGGCTGGGCTGGTGCAGCACCATGTCACACAGGAGGTGCAGATTGGGGCTCTGCCAGTGACCCTGATGGCCACTGCTGCTGCTGGGGGGGGTTGGAGGCCCACCCCTCCTGAGCATTCCCCCCTACCCCAACACACACAATATCCCCCCCACACACACAGCCTCCCCCCATCCACAATCCCCTCCACCCCCCAGTCCTTGCTTACCTGGGGCAGAGCCTGGGTTGATCCACCGCTCCTGCCTTTCCCCTCTCTTACTTGCCCCAGCACTCTGAGACAACATGCTAGGGCACAAGGCAGCCATAGAGAAGCTCTGCATGGGTGCCAGAGACTCTCTCTGGAGCACTCAGCCTCTAGTTGCTTCAAGGTACACTCTGGAAGTGTATTTTGTGACTTATTTTTCAGGATTTTTTTTTTTTTTGCAGGGGGGGGGTTGATACTGGGATTTCCTTGTGTCAAAATTAGAGTCAGAGCTGCAAATATGCAGTGCAGGGTACTTTTTTTTGTTCCTAGCATGCCTCTAGTGGCACTTCAAACTGCTTTGAGACTCCACAACAGGCATGTGCATGCTCATCTGAATGCACCCATAGTCTTCTTAATATTTGGGAAACATCATTATTGCTCTTAGAAGGGTGTTTTGTATATGTGATCCTGAGTTTTGTATGTCACTCCTGTCTGCTCAGTGTTCTGTAATGTATTTGTTGATCAGTGAAGGAAAAGTATTATTGTTAGCAACAATAGCAACAACAATACCTTTGCCTAATGAAATTATTTTCAACACTGCATCAAAGTTCTTTACCAAGCCATATAACTACCTGAATACCCATTATATCAGAGGGGAATTTGATGCACAGGTTGAGGTAAAATAGCTTGGCCAATGTCAACTGACAGAAGAGTTTGCAACAGAAGGGAGCCTTCTTTTGTCCAAGCCTAGGGCTCTATCCTCTGTGCATTGCTTTTCTATGAAACCATAATCTGCATCAAACTAACTATTCAACAACAAAGACATTTTGAACAGCTGTGACTAGAGGACTAGAAAAATTTGCTGGAAATATTTCTGACTTCTTAGATTCATTCTATCTATGATTTCACAATGGGTTAAATTCAGGGAAGGTTTATAAAACTTGTGTAAACACACCTAATGTGGATGTCTTGTAAAAGGCAAAACGGAGACAATCTGAAACTCAAGAATTACTCTCTTAACTTGAGTGGATATACCTTGCCTCCAGTTTCATGAAGATATCCTCACACAGTTTAATATTTACATTAGGCCTGATTCTTTTCACACAGACTCCAGTTCCACATTGGTATGGTCCTATTGACTTTATTGAATCTCCTCTAGATTTACCCCAGAGTTTAGGAAAGGAGAATGAGGTAAATTATACACTATATTGAAGGATTTGGGCTTATGGTAAGACCTAGGGCAAACAACCAAGTAAATTACAAGGAAGCAGATTTCATAAAATATAAATGATTAATTTCCAAACCATCTGTATTAAGGTCTTTTTCTTTTGATGTGCCAAGAATCTACAGGTACCACCCATGTCAGCACCTTGTTTGAAAGAATGCAATTACCTGTGATCTAACAAAAAACTGTTTTTACAAGTCACTCTAAGAAATTGTCACTTCTGTTCACCAGACTTCACAAGTTTTTTAGCATGAAATTTAGGTTTATATGTTGTCATTTTTACAGATTTTTATCATGCAATGAACCCAGAATGTAACTATGCAAAGGTTCATATAAAAGAAAATACTGAAAGGGTAAATTCGTTCTAAACTAGCCAAAAAATGTATTAATACCGTCAAAAGTATTAATTAGAATTTTAATGGAGTTTGGAATCAAGATATATAGGTTGGAGACCTCTCAGTTTATTGAAGCTACAATACTGACTCAACACACATATACAACAATAGTTTTATGTATAGCACATTGTGGAGTTCAAAAAGCATAATGAGCATAGTAACAACAGAAATGGATTGTTCCACATAAATTCAATTTTTCTCCCCCTTTTGAGAATTGAGCATACTATAGTTTTAATATCAAAGGAAAAAACATCGCAATATGATTTGACAAGTGTCATTTGAATTTCTTGCTGTAAATATTTCAAATTCAAAATGCATATGTGCATTTAGAAAGTTTGACCTTTAAAATGAAACCCATCACCT
>NW_017729026.1:36939582-36953240 GCF_001723915.1 Gavialis gangeticus
ACAGAAATGGATTGTTCCACATAAATTCAATTTTTCTCCCCCTTTTGAGAATTGAGCATACTATAGTTTTAATATCAAAGGAAAAAACATCGCAATATGATTTGACAAGTGTCATTTGAATTTCTTGCTGTAAATATTTCAAATTCAAAATGCATATGTGCATTTAGAAAGTTTGACCTTTAAAATGAAACCCATCACCTTTATTTTACTGAAAAAATGGACTTTTTAGTGCCCTTGCTTTTCAGTTTCTGAGCCTCATTTCTCTGTTCCTTTGTGATTCTCGACAAGAAAATGGATGGGGCTTTAAGCAATCATTTGAATGAAAAGAACATTACATGAGCAACTGCAATCTGAACCCTGTGTTGTAAATAACTCTCTGGATCTGTTGCTGAATTTGGGAAATCTCTCGTAAAAACAATTTCTTCATGCTTCCTTTTACATCTCAGATTATTGGAAAACTATTGTACTTACTACTGGGGAAGGTCTTGAAGGGAAAAAAATCTTCCTATCCACACCTTCAAGACAGAAAAAAACACAAATCTCTTTCTTTTTGTTTTCATCAAGGAGGAAGAGACAATTTGTTATGTGGAAATGCCCAAAGTTTTTTTTGGCCAGAAGATCTACAAAATCAGGTCAACTACTTCTCAGAGGATGAACTTCCTAGTAGGGATGTATGAAGCAGGCCCTGTTTGATTCGGATTCAGCCTGAATCAGGGACACTGATTCAATTAATTGATTTGGATCACTGTCCCTGATTTGATTCAGCCAATTCCAAATCTGAAGATTCAATGCTGATTCAGAGAATCAGTGATTCAGACATAGACACAGCTTTTAAAGTTTTTCCAACATACCTCAAGGTACCAGTGCAGATTGTGAATGCTGAGATGCTGAGGTGCATGGAGCATCCCACAGGAGTCCGGGGGGACCCTCCATGTACCTCCAGTCCACTTCCCAGTCCAATGGGGAGTGCACAGGTGATCAGCCACGGGGAGACCCTGGGTGCCTCCCCCCCAGATCCAGGAGGCACCAGTCACTGAGCTGGGGGGGCATGGTGGAAGGGGGTAGCACACTCCACAGAGGATCCAGAAGTGGCCCAGAAGTGCTTCTGGTCCAGTTCCAGGTCTGCTGCCGAGCATGCTGGGGACCCCCCTACATTTCTGTGAGACATTCCATGCACCCCAGTAGCACAGCATTCATGAGCCATCTGCTACCTAGAGGTATGTAAAAAAAACATTTAAAGCTGGGTCTATGTCCAAAACATTGGCTCTTTCTGAATCTCTCCAAATTGATTTGGAGGGTTCCAATTCAATTTGGAGAGATTAAAGGGTCCTCTGATTCAATTCAGATTTGGAGGCCACCAAATCAGGCCGAATCTCCACCTAATCAAATCAGGGACCAAAGCTTCACACAACCCTATTTTCTAGGTCCTTCACACATGGAACAAGATTGCCTCAGGGGTCATTTCACAAGTGACACAATTTATGCTCCAAACTTCCGCAACTGGTAGCTTTATTTTTTATCTTTGCATATTGCCACATACTCTGTTAATCTTCTCATTTGCACAGACATATCTTAAAACAATTAATTTAAAAAAGTGATAGTTTTACACTGAAAGGTGACAGCATGGGAGCAATCCAAGTTTGAAAGAACAGGATTCAGATACAAATATTACAAAGATAACATGAAAACTAGATAGAAACCAAAAAAGCTGGTGGGGGGATGAGTAGAAGGGATGAAAAGGGGAGTAGAAAGCATAAGAAAGCTGAAGTCTTTACTTTCTATTTATTTTTGTTTGTATGTATGCATGTATGTAGTTATTTACTTTTCCTATGGGCAAATCCTATTCCAATATATAGTTTGAATACTCAATGGAAATTGTTCAAAAGGAAAGTTCTACTAGGTTATTCAGAGGCAGCAAAAATGATCCACAGCTGTTACTGCATCCTAGGATGCAATAGCTCAGGAAACAGGAGACCACATTTAGGTCTCTATAACTCTGAAGCCACCAGTGCAAACTCATTGACAAGATTCTCATTTAAAATGATTCTCTACTCTGCAACTCTGAAGGATTTGTGATTTTTATTACAATTATCACAGTCTAATTGCTTTAGTAAGATTCGGGTGCACTCATGAGATGCTCACTGTCTATGTGCTCCGGAAAGTAGTAATGTATAGGGCAATGTTGGCTACCATGCTATCAGTGGTGGTGACACAGCTGGCTACCACCTGCAGCCAAGGCTATTTTTGGATTGTTTTGCAGAAAGGTGGCACCTGGGGCTGCTGTCCCAGTTACCATTATTCCCTCCTTTCCCACCTCAGTTACACTACTGCTTCATAGTGTCAATAAAACAAACAATAAAAAGTCAGGGAAATGAACAAAACAAACCATCATTCTGGTTGCTTTCAGAACAATAACCTTTATCCCCCCGCCCCCCCAAAAGCAAACAAACAAATGAAAATATATTTATATATATACATGCTGAGGGAGATATGTTTTTTTAAAAGTTTCACTCCTGCAACACCCAATGAATATATTAATTTGACCAGCAGTACATTGAATAATTCACTATTACCTCTTTACTTTCCTGCAATTAAATCAAGCTGGATGCTTTGTTGTTTGTTCTTGTTTATACATAAAAACAATTAAGACTGATTGCACTTTAAATTGTTACTTGAATTTAACAACAACTAGCAGCTAAAGTGACTCTAATAGTTTGTAAGTATACACTTCGCTGGTTCTCCATTTCTTTTGTAACTACAGGAAGTTTATTAGACACACATAAAGTAGTATAAACTTAATAAGGATATAGAAAATAGTTTGGGATATTGTATTAGTAGCTTTTAACAGCTAATAATTCTTTTCTACATTATAATGTTATATACTCTGTATGTCTTAAAGATATGCAACATAGTAATGGTATTCTCTGATTGGTTTAAAAATGAAAATGGAATTAAATCTTATATTAAGACAGTGGGATCTATAGAGAGGTATTTGGACTGTAAATCTGGACATTAACAGAAATTTTCAGAATGAGATTTTCTTGTTATATTTTTTATATATCCCCATTCTGAATTATCCAGAAATAGAGAATAGAGCTTCTTGCAGTACTTTTTATCAGAATGAAGGACTACAAGTTTTCATATAGGAATTTATTTTATAACTTATAATTAAGAAAAATATTAAAACTGAAATGATAGGTATTGATTGACACAAAATTATCCTCTTCAAAAACTGGGTTCACGTGGAATTTAAAATTCTTTCTTTTCATTCATATTAAGAACAAAAACAAACATTGAAATAATTGAATTTCTTGCAAAATGCAAATTCTACTTCCTTTACAGCTTGAGCAATAGCTATGTATTGCTTTCATTGTCTAAAAGTGCAAAGAAATCCATCCATGGGTCTCAAGGAAACATGCATAAAAGAATAATAAGCCAGTAATGCACACTACCATACAAAAACAAAACAACAAATTTGGCAGCAATTAAGTAAATAGTACTTTATATACAAATATATAAAAGAATAAAATTCTTGCTACTTATTTAAAATTATCCATGTAGTAAAAAAAATACATGGATTAATATTATTATTTTCATTTATGTCTGCTTCTCTAAACAGCACTGCTGACTTTTCGGGACCCAGTAATAGCTACCCTGTAAGTTTAAATAATTTTGGTGACCTTATTATATACATAAAATGGAAACTCAGTACAGACTGCCAATATCTGCATTTCTTGAAATTAGAGATGAAGTAGTCTGGCAGTATTTGAAGAGCATTCTGAACTATCATCTGCCTGATATTTTCTGGCAGCCTGTCAAGCTATTCTGATGAAAAATAAAATGGCTTTGCAAAATCTGAACTCTCCCTAGTTAATAAATAAATAGGAGGAGTACTGACAGGGTTCTTTAAACAGCAGAAAGAATCCCTGATAGTAACTATTCAGAATAACTGCAGGCCATGGGAGCATGGTCTTCAAGCAGGAGTACAGCCCTGAGAGTCAGGAGTCTTCTGTTTTCTGGATTGCATGTCCTGTCCTGTACATTGACTCCTGTATATTCTCATTTCATATAACAAAAAATAAAAGTAGTTTTTTCTTTTTAATTAATGCATTGTGTTGTGTTTTTACTATATTTTAATATATTTGTTTTAAAGAATTATAGATGGATAAAACAGGATGACAAACTATTAATCTAGCACCTTTCATATCTTCTCAAATGCAAAATAGAACAAAAAAATAAATTATTACACTAAACAAAGTTGCAGGGTTCATGGAATCCTAAAAAATGCGGCTGAAGCCTGATTAGACCAAAATATATGTCTGTCCAGAGAAACACTTTGAAGTGGTCACAGCTTATTGTTTTGAGGTTTCACTGAGGATAGAAATGGGCAACTTGAAGAGAGAAGGAGGGGAGAAACATGACTTGCTTTATTCTACTTACAGCCTACATCAAAACTTGGCTGTAAGCAGAATCATTTCTTTTTAAATAGGTAGTTTTGTTCTTCATGGAGACGTTTTTAAAATTGAATCTGTGGCAGCTCCTCAATCACAGCCGCAGAAAATGATGATGGCAGGGCTGATCCAGTTTTGAAAACACCTATTTCCAACTAGAAAAGCTTTCCTTGATCATCAAACAAGTGTCATCTTCACATTTCTTCTCATCTAAGCATAAGCAACACTCGCACTAGTGTCCCCCTTTGTGAAAATTAAACTTAAAATTTCAGAATATGCAGAGACTTGTTTCTTTTGAATAAGAACTCCAATGTGGAAATCATGGTGGAGAATCAGGGAAGGCAGTTTTATAGATTTTTCCCCTGTATACAGTCCCTCTGTGTACCTGCACATTATCCATACAACCTAGTCCAATAGTTGCAAAGGACTTAACACAATACTGTAGTTGCAGAAGAGAAGGATTTGTCCATCGTTAGCACCACCATTTTTCCTTCTCCATCTTTTACCTGAAAGACCACTCTCCAGCCTGGTAGTTACAATATCTTGGGTGCATCTACATGAGACACATTAGTGCATAATAGATTTCATAAATTTCATAGATTTCATAGACATTTGGGCTGGAAGGGACCCCAGAGAATCATTGAGTCCAGCCCCCTGCCCCAGGGGCAGAAAGTCAGCAGGGATCATAGGATCCCAGCAAGATAAGCATCCAAGTGTGTCTTGAAGGCATTCAAAGTGGATGCTTGAACCGCCTCAGGTGGCAGTCTATTCCAAACCCCAGGGGCTCAGACATGAAGAAGTTCTTTCTTATGTCCAGCCTGAACTGGTCACAGTGGAGTTTGTGACCATTCAATTTTGTCATCCGTTGGGGGGCTCTGGTGAACAGTTATTCCCCCAGATCCTGATGAGTACCCCTGATAAACTTATAGGTGGCCACCTTATCACCCCTGAGCCTGCGCTTTTCCAGGCTGAATAGCCCCATTGTTCTCAACCTCTCATCATAAGGTCTATTTTCCTGACCTCTAATCATGTGTGTGGCTTTCCTTTGCATCCTCTCAAGCTTCTCCACATTCTTTTTGAATTGTGGAGCCCAAAACTGGACGCAGTACTCCAGCTGCAGCCTCACCAAGGCTGAGTACAGCGGGATAATGACGTCCTGAGATCTGCTTGAGAAGCATCTATGGATGCAAGCCAGCGTTATGCTCGCTTTACTAGCCACAGCATCACACTGAAGGCTCAAGTTCATTTTGTGGTCAACCATGACCCCCAAGTCCCTTTCATCTGTAGTGTTAACCAGTGTAGCACTACCAAGCCTATAAGCAAGGTGCAGGTTTTTCCTCCCAAGGTGGAGAACCTTGCATTTTTTGGTGTTGAACACCATCAGGTTCTCGTCCACCCATTTCATGAGTCTGTCCAGGTCTGCCTGTATCATCCTCCTGTCCTCAGGTGTGGATGCTTTTCCCCAGAGTTGGGTGTTGTCAGCGAACTTGGCCAGTCTGCTTCTGACCCCGATTGTCAGAATTTCTAATTCTGATTGTCTAATTTATTGTTCAGTAAGCGCACACATGCCCCTATGCTGGGCACTTCTGACAGGTGCCCAGGTCTGGCAACACAGGGATAGATATGTGGAGGCCCAGAGACCCGGCACAGGACCCACAATGTCCTCCTCATCCTTTGTGTTCGGGCTTGCTACTGTCTACATGCACATGCCTGTGCCGTACACCTGGAGCCCCAACAGGAGCATGGTGACCACGTGGTGCTCTGGGGTGATGCAGAGATGTTGCACCAATTTAAGTGGGGTGGGCCCTTGAATGTCCATATTTATGAGGCCATATTAGGTGGGATGCAGGAGCAAGGGCTCTCCCAGTAGACATGGCAGTGCCACATAAACGTCAAGGCCTTGTGGGCACTATGGGTAGCCATGACTGACCACAGCCATCAGTCCAGCCATGCCCACAAAACCATGCCCTTTATGCAGCAGCTGACATGCATTTTGGCGCCCTGGTACTCAGGCCCCAATCCAGCTGTATTCAGCAGCATAGGTGACCTGCATTAGCCCCTACCCTGCCCTGACCCCCTCTTTTGATATGTCACCTAAGGAGGGGCCTTCGGGCATTCAGCATGTCATCCTGCCCAACTCACGGGCTACACAATCTACCAGCAGCTTAGAGAGTCTTGGCTAGTGGCTGCCTTGGCAGCTACACACCCCCAGACCCTACCACCAGGAACCATGTCACTGCCAACCGTCAGCAGTGCCAACTCTTCCTCAGTGGGGAGCCCAGCTGGGTGCTGGCCCAGCATGCACTGTGGGGTGAGAACACCATGTGCAGTTGGATGCCATCACTGACAGTGAAGACCACACTGAACCACCAGACATGCCATCCCTGGACAACTGGTAAGCCTCGCATTGGGTGGAGGGCACTCCCAGGCCCAGTCCCCATCCTTGCCCATGGCCCCAGCCCCTACCTTTGCTCTCCCTCCCTGCCTGGCCCACCCACACTTTTCTGGCCCCATGTCCCTCCCCCCACAGCATGCAGAGAGGCGGGACATAGTTCAAAATTTTATTGAGCACCCTGTGATACTGCAGCTGGGTGGGTCCAGGCCTCCCACACCCTGAGGAAGGTGTCAATGCCAGTGGTGATGTCCTCTTCAGTAGCAGGGGCCAGGGATATGTACTGCCACCACAGGTAGCTTTCCAGGTGGTGATGAAGGTTGTGAGGCAGCCTTGGCTTGCCCCCACTACCATGGTAGCTCATGGTCTCAAACAAGGAGTGCAGGTGCAACTGGGGCACCAGAAGGGTCAGAAGCAACAGAGCATAGTGGGTTGAGTAGCTCTCAGCTTGTACAAACAGCTCATTTCACACCTCCTTGGGCATGCTTGGGGCACAGTGGTGGTACGCCAGGGAGTTGACTCTGGGGTGCCTTCCCAAAGACGCCACCCAACAGAGAGGGTAGTGATGCAGCCAGCTCCTCATTCCAGTCATCTGAGAGCCTCATGAACAGGCAGAATGTGGCTTGAGGCCACAGCAGCAGATACTGCCAAGAATCTGGCCGGTCCCACCCTGGGGAGAGGGAGGGAGAGGCAGGCTGCCTGTGGCCAACACCCAGCAGGCTGCTGACCCCATGGAAGTGCATATTCAATTAAAATGGGCTTGGTGGGGGTCCAGGTAGATGGCATAGGGCATCATCAGCCAGGGCAGGAGCAGGTACACAGGGTTCCCAGTGAGCCTGGGTGGAAGTTGGACAGTGCCCAGCTGCAGGTCTGCCATTCATGGCATGAAGTGCTGCTCTCAACCAGCATGGACAGTCATAGTTTTGGAACATGTGACCGTCATGCACGCTACCTGGCCAGGCAGCACTCACGTATGTGAACTGGTGGTCTATGACTGCTTGCAGGACCATGGAATGGAAACTCCTGCAGCTATAATAGGGGCAGTCTCCATGGGATGGGCAGGTCACCGGTATGTGTCTGCTGTCCAAGGCCCTGATACATTGGGAAAACCCCAAAACCCCAGTGCATGGAATCCTGCCACCACTGCCTGGGGGTCCTGGACACAGAAGATGGTGTCTACCAGTATGTCCTGAAGACCACTGTACACTTCCAAGATGGCTTTCCTTGAGGTGGCCTTGCCCACACCAAACAAGTTACCCACATACCACAGACTGGTTGGCATGGCCAGTTTGAGCAGTGCCAGGGCCAGGCAGGTGTTGGCAGGGAGGGTCGGGTGATTGCCAGTGTCCGGGCACTCCAGATGGAGCCAGAACTGGTGGAGCAGGTCTGCAAAAGTGGTCCAGGTTATCCCAAAGGCATTCAGCCACTGCTTGTTATTCCAGTTCTGATGCACCAGGTGCTGCTAGCAGAGATGGGTGGCATGGCAGGCCCAGAAGCGGTGGGCCTGGGAGCCCAGGAGAGCAACAGTGACCTCATATAGTGGCCTCCTGGAGCCCCTTATTTGTGTCCCTGGTGGCAGCAGCTACATAGAAGTGGGAGCTCTGGGAGGCCATGCAGTGAGCAAGCAGGTGGTTGCTGGGTGTGGGGGAGCCAGCCAGGGTGGGACAGCCATGGGCTAGACAACAGTGACTGTAGTGGGCCAGCAGTGCTGACACCAAAGCAACCAGCAGGATCAGGGAACCCTGTTCCTCACTGCCAGGTCCAGGGGCTAGGGCAGCCGTAACAGAGGGATGCAGAGGGAGCACAAAGACAGCCACCATGTACTGCCTCTGCACATGCCACACTGCTCCTCTGACCATAGGAACTGGCTGCCCAGAGACCACAGAACAGGGCTGTATTTAAAAGATGGCTGCCAAGTACTGCAAATTTGCTGCCAGGTCTCTGCATGTGTAGACATCTAGCCCAAATCACCCACAGTACCGTGCAGTAGCTTACGGTGCAGTAAATCTAGTCATGACTAAATGCTTGTGTAGACACACACTTTGTCTCCTATGCTGTATGTCTGCAGACAGAACATGGTATAAGGAGGTGACTGCAGGTAGTTAAAATCAAACTAAAAATACTGAAAACAAGGGGAAAAAGGAAAAGTATAATCATGCATGCACAAAAAGAAAACACTAGAGCATCCTGTCCTTGAACAGATGGATGTTCTTAGAATGAGAAGTTCTTTAGATGAAAATGGGAAAACCATGGAAGAGCAATAGGACAAGAAAGAATGAAAGAAAAAAGTCTCAGTACAAATGATAATGATAAAGATTGCCATATGTTTCCAGAGCATCCAAATTGTTACTTGGAGATTGTGAATTTCAATTTAAAATCACAAAAAAACTTTTTCAAAGATGACAGTATTAAAAAATAAGTAAAAACAATAATTTTAAACATATCTTTTCAAAATTGTAATCAAGAATCTGAAAAACCAATAGATCAATGTAATGTCAAACTATACAAAATGGCCAACTTGCATGTTAATGAAATTATAAAATGCAAACAATTCATGACATTTTAGCAATATGGATAAATGATAGAAAAGCTTGAATGATAAAGGCTCAATTAACCATGGGCAAAGCTCTGATTGACTGGGGAGGTGGTGCCATTGAGTAATGGAGGGAGAGTCTTACCTGCTCTAGGTACTCAGTGTCTCTGAGTGCTTCAGCCATGGTGCCATCTGTCCACCCTGGTTGTTATTGCTACAATATCAGTGTGTACCTAGGCAATAGTAATGCTGGGCTGCTGCTGTTGCCATGGCAGGGACTCCCTTGGAGACTGCCATTCTGGCACCCCCACTGAGTTGGTGCATAGGGCTGGTGTTCTGTTTCCTGTCTCCAAGTTATGCTACTGTTGAATAAAACTGTTCTGAAAGGTACACTACTCCCACTGTGAGCTATAAGCAAGTGCAAAGCTAGTGAACACTCCTACATCCAAAAGCAGAGCATAAGTGAAATAGACACAGATAATTGGGACTTGGGGGTCATGACTGATGACAAGATGAACATGAGCCTTCAATGTGATGCTGCGGCTAGTAAAGTGAGAAAAACACTGGCTTGCATCCATAGACACTTTTCAAGCAAATCCCAGGAAGTCATTCTCCCATTGTACTCTGCCTTGGTGAGGCTGCAACTGGAATACATCCAGTTTTGGGCTCCACAATTCAAAAAGGATGTGGAGAAGCTTGAGAGGGTGCAGAGGAGAGCCATGCGCATAATCAGAGGTAAGGGAAACAGATCTTATGATGTCAGGCAGAGAGCCATGGGATTCTTCAATCTGGAAAAGCGCAGGCTCAGGGGTGATCAGGTGGCCACCTATAAGTTTATCAGGGTTGTTCACCAGGATGTGGGAGAACATTGGTTCACCAGAGCACCCCAAGCGATGACAAGATTGAATGGTCACAAAATCCTCCATGACTGTTTCAGGCTGGACATAAGGAAGAACTTCTTTAGTGTCTGAGCCCCCAAGGTTTGGAATATACTGCTGCCAGAGGTGGTTTAAGCACCCACTTTGAACACCTTCAAGACACATTTGGATGCTTATCTTGCTGGGATCCCTGCTGACTTCCTGTCCTTGGGGCAGGGGGCTGGACTTGATGATCCTCCGGGGTCCCTTCCAGCCCAAATGTCTATGAAATCTATTAAATTTATTAACTGAAACAGGGAAGGCATGAAGATAGACAGTTTTTGCAAAAGCAATTGCACTAATGCAAAGACAGATGAGCTGAAGAAAACATGCTGTAATAGAAAAGATCCAACAATTGAGGTCCTGTGCAATATCTGTGGAAGGAGAACTCATTACGTGAAATTTTGCAGAAGACAAGAACAAAGGTGGGGGGGAATGATCAGAAAAGCAGCAGGGACTCAGAGGATGAGGCTTTGCAAATACGACATTAATGCAGTGCAAATTAGCAAAAAAGATGGTTTATAAAGCTCAGGATAGCATCAGCTTCAAAGAAAAAGCAGTACACAAAAAAACAGGAAGTTGAATTCCAAATAGACAATGGTGCATCAGTGAATGTGCTAGACTACAAAATAGTATGGCTTCCTGAGCATTATACAGAGAAAAATGCCAAACTGCAACTAAGCAAAGCAAAGTAAAAAGTATACAATGGAACAATTATAAGGACCCTAAGACAATACAAAATACTAAGGGGAAGTACAAGCAGGCTAAAATTTTATGTTGCACAAGCAACACAGAAAACTCATGAACCCCTAATGACACAAAAGCCGGGAAAACTTATTCACAAAATAGCTATGCAAGCAAAAAAAAAAATCAGAGAACATGGTATACTATAGCTCCTTGCAGGAAAATTGATATATTATCAAGTTTGTTTTGGTTTGGTTTTCCAGGGACTTGGATGTCTTCTAAGCATATGGCACTTAGAAAATAAATGCTTTTAGTAGTGCAGCATCTCTCTCTCTGAAAAGCAGTTGGAGTAGGAAAAATATATATAGTGAGAGCGGTAAAGCAAATGAGAGGAAAAGAAAAAATCAGTGTTAAATCCAGAGCTCAGAAGTTAGATCAGCAACAGAAGGGTAACTAGCAGAGCAAGAGGGATAGAAAGGATGCTGAGCACTGGAGAGGACTAATTCCCCAAACATGAGGTGCTGATGCTGATGAACACTGCCATTTGGGTACTCACTGTAAATAAGTTCCAGTGCTGGTGCCTTGCTTGCCCCTCCTACAACCCCCCAGTTACACTGCTGATGAGCAACGCAGAATTCAAAGGTCAGACAGCTTCTTAAGCTCAAGCAAATTAAAGTACTAAAGAGAACTCATTACAAAATACTCGTAATCAAAAAAATATTACCTGATGTAGGAAAGGCAAAATATCCTTAGTACTTAGTGCCAAGGTAAAAGTTACTGGATTAGGGAAGAAGTGAATTCAATATATATAGGACATGCAGAGTTGGATACAGGTAGCTGAAAATGTCATTTGGGAACTAACATAGAGTAGAAGAATATTATTGCTTCCATCAAGATGTATCATAGATTCATAGATTTATAGAAGTAGGATCGCAAGGGACCTTATAGATCATCAGGTCCAGCCCCCTGCCCTGGGCAGGAGAGAAAAAACAGGCTCAGATGACCCCAGCCAGGTAGACATCAAGCCTCCTCTTAAAGATCCCCAGGGTAGAAGCCAGCACCACTTCCCTTGGAAGTTGGTTCCAGATCCTAGCCATCCTAACTGTGAAGCAGTGCCTCCTGATATCTAGTTTAAACCTACTCTGTAACAACTTGTGGCCGTTATTCCTTGTTACCCCGGGGGGCGTAGGGGGAACAAGGTCTCTCTCAAACCCTGCTGGTACCTCATAGTGAGTTTATAGATGGCCACCAGGTCCCCCATCAGCCTCCTCTTGTGAAGGCTGAACAGGTTAAGGTCCCATAGCCTTTCTTCATAGGGTCTGCCCTGCTGTCCCTAGATCATGCAGGTGGCCCTCCTCTGGACCCTTTCAATGCTGTCCACATCCCTCCTGAAGTGTGGCACCCAGAACTGAATGCAGTACTACAGCTGTGTCCTGACCAGTGTCGCGTAGAGGGGGAGGATCACCTCCTTGGCCCTGCTTGAGATGCATCTGTGGATGTACGACAAAGTACAGTTAGCCCTACTGACCATTACCTCGCATTGTTGGCCCATGTTCATCTTGGAGTCCATAATGACTCCAAGATCTCTTTCTGCCACTATGCTCTTGAGAAGGGAGTTTCCCAGCTTATAAGTGTGCTGTTGGTTCCTACTGCCAAGTGCAGCACCTTGCACTTGTCAGTATTGAAACCCATCCTGTTTTCATTAGCCCACTCCCGTAACCTGTCCAGGTCCTGCTGTAATCTGTCCTTCCCTACTAGCATGCCCACCTCACCCCAAATCTTGGTATCATCAGCAAATGTAACCAGGCTGCTTTTTACCCCATCATCCAAGTCACTAATAAAGAAATTAGACATTGTGGGCCCAAGGACTGAGCCCTGGGGGACTCCACTGACCACTTCCCTCCAGGTCAAAAAAGACGCATCCACCACTACCCTCTGAGTATGACTGTTCAGGTAATTTGCAATCCATCTGACTGTGTAGGCATCAATGCCACAATCACCAAGTTTTTTAATGAGAATGGGGTGGGAGACTGTGTCAAAGGCCTTGCTGAAGTCCAGAAAGACTACATCCACCACGACACCTGCATCCAATGCTTTTGTGACTCGATCGTAGAAGGCAATAAGGTTGGTCTGACAGGATCTGCCCCTAATGAAACCATGGTGGTTGCCCTTAAGCATCGTCCCTGCTGCTGGCCCTTCACAGATATACTCCTTGATAATTTTTTCAAAGAGTATCAGCAGGACTCATAGGGTGCATCCAGATGAATGCACATGTGCCTCTTGCTCCACCTCAAACCCCTTTGAGGTGGGGCAATGGGCACATACGGGAACGAAAAAATTTTACCCACACTCCAAGTTTGCAGCATGGGGAGAAAATTAGAAATTTAAAAAAAGTGAAGTTTAAAAAAGTGAAGCAGGGCACAGTCCCTGACCATGCCCTGAGGCAACCAGAGGCTGGGTCCTCCATGGAGATGCTGTGGCTGTCAAAGCATCCCTATGGAAACATGTGGCCAGGCCACATGTTTCAGCACCAGGGCTCTGGTGCTGGTGAGTAAGGGGTCAGGGGGCTGGAGAAGGGGGTAGGGGGCCATGGGGGGACCCCTGACAGCCCCTCCCACTCCCTCAGCCCCCCAATGCCTGCCCTGGCTGGACCCTCCCTCCGCCAGTCCACCCCAAAGTCC
>NW_017729026.1:36953298-36953648 GCF_001723915.1 Gavialis gangeticus
CAACCATCCCCCTGAGGCCCCAGACCCCTGCCCTGGCTGGCCCTATCCCCCCTAAGCCCCCCCATCATTGCCCACCCACACCGAAGCTTAAAAAAACAAACAAAAAAACTGCCAACTGCTATCTGGCTGATTGGGATCCTGCCCACACAGTGCCCAGCAGGCTGACAGCCCCAGCAGCCCCAGCCTGGACCCTGCTGCACCCCCACCTGTCTTGTGCTGCCCGGAGCCCCACCACCCCTGCTTCTAAGGTAAGAAGAGGCTTTTTTCCCCCCTTTTTCTGATCTTTTTCTGTTTGTTTTTTTTTAAGTGATGGTACCTGGGGTTGTGGGGGTAGCTTTGGGGGCCTGGGG
>NW_017729026.1:36953709-36954087 GCF_001723915.1 Gavialis gangeticus
GGGGCAGCCATTGGGGGAGCTGCAGCAGCTGGTGGGGAATGGGGCCAGGTGGGGCAGCAATTGGGGGGCTGGGATGGGGCATGTGGGCCTTGTGTGGGGGTGGTAGCCCCTGCAGGGGCTATTTGGCCCCAATTGGGGGGCCATACCACTTATGTGGAGGCTGAACCCCCATTGGGGGGCCATATCCCTTGTGTGGGGGCTGAATCTCCTGTTGGGGGGGAAACCCTTTGTGTGAGGGTCAGATCCCCTACTGCAGGGCTGAACTCCCATTGGGGGGCTGAACTTCTTGTGGGAGGGCTGAACACCCTGTGGGGGGGGCAACCCTTTGTTTGTGGGCCAAATCCCCTGTTGGGGGGCTGTAGCCTTTGTGTGGGGTGG
>NW_017729026.1:36959087-36964846 GCF_001723915.1 Gavialis gangeticus
TAAAAAAAATCCCAAATTCACTCTGTAAAATACCCCCAAATCCCCTGTTGGGGGGCTGTAGCCTTTGTGTGGGGTGGAACCCTGTCTTGAGGGGGCTGAACCCCTTGTGTGGGGGCTGAACACCCCATTGGGGGGTCATCATGCTGTGGGAGCGCAGCAAAAGATGTCTTCATTAATTCATGAAACATGTATTTAGAGGTCACTTTATTATAAGAGACTTGCTTTAACACTGTAAAATATATCAATAAAACATTGTCCAACTGATTGTTGTCTCTGTCTCACACTCTCTCTTTATAGTGGTCTTTTGTTTTACTTATGGAGGAACATGGATTTGGGGGTATTTTACAGAGTGAATTTGGGATTTTTTTTATCGGGGATTTTTCATTTTTCCAAAAGGGAACACCAGAATTTCTGCTCGGGAGGCCAGTGGCAGTACCCCTCTGCCAGTGGTCATCCCCCTCTATGTGGCATTGGTCAGGCCACAGTTGGAGTACTGTATCCAGTTCTGGGCACCGCACTTCAGGAGGGATATAGATACCATCGAGAAGGTCCAGAGGAGGGCCACTCTCATGATCAGGGGGCAGCAGCTTAGGTCCTAGGAGGACTGGCTATGGGATCTGAACCTGTTCAGCCTCCACAAAAGAAGGCTGAGAGGGGATCTGGTGGCCACCTATAAACTTGCCAAGGGGGACCAACAGGCAATGGAAGAGTCCCTGTTCTCCTGAGTACTACCGGGAATAACAAGGAACAATGGCTGTAATTTGACTGAGAGTAGATTCAGCCTAGACACCAGGAGGCACTACTTCACAGTCAGGGTGGTTAGGAGCTGGAACCAACTTCCAAGGGAAGTGGTACTCTCCCTTACCCTGGGGGTTTTCAAAAGGAGGCTAGACAACCACCTAGCTGGGGTCATTTGACCCCAGCATCCTTCTGACCCTAACAACTATGAAACTATGAAACTATGACCCTGCTTGCTCAGAGCTGGCACCTTGGACCCAGCTGGCTGTGACTGACCTCCTGGCCAAATGGGGCCAGGAGGACATGCTTTGACAGTTCAAAGCAGGCCACCGCACCCGGAACATCTTCTGGGCAATAGCTGCCCAGATGGCCAGGAAGGGACACACATGGCAGTAGTGGCACACAAAGGCCAACCCTGCAACCACAGTCCACTGGCAGCTGGCCCAGAGGAGCAGATGCCTCCACTGGCTGTGCAGTCCCCATCCGGGTCTGGCACGTGCACAGCAGGTCACAGCTAGACAACATCCCCCACTGCCAGACTGCTGCAGTGGGTAAAGGGTGCAGGGAACTTTCAGGGCTGCTTCAGCAGTCCAGCTGGCACAAGGGGTAGTGTCCACAGGTACTAATTGGATGGGCCCCAGAAGCTCCTGAGAGCTAGTAGCCCTGAGTTAAATGCCAGGACAGCTTTTTATACTGCTGGGGCCAGGACAGAGAAGCTTTTTATACTGCTGGGGACAGCACAGGTGCTGGCCCTGGTCTCTAGTGCCCCCTAGCTGCAGATCCAGGAGGAGCCAGGCAGGGTTATTTTGCCCCAAGTGACACAATTTGCTCCACACCAAAATGCATGTCTGAGCACATGTGCTGAAGCAAAAAGCCCTGATCAAATTTGCACTGTTTCTATTTGAGCTGCTGCAAGTGCACATGCTTGCATGTGTGGACATGCCCATAGGGATCAATCTCAAGATCACTGGTGTGCAGTCAAATTTCTTCAGTGTATTACAAAAGTTCAGGCAAACTGAGCTGAATGTTAACAGAAGGCAGCTCAAAAAAATAATCCAAGAGCTCCAGGGTCGTGGCCACACATGTGAGAATGTGCGCTTGCAGCAGCTCAAACAGAAGTGGTGCAAATTTGAGCCGGGGCTTTTTGCCTCAGCGCATGTGCCTGGATATGCACTTTGGTGTGGGGCAAATTGTGCCACTTGGGGCAAAATAACTCTGCCTGCCTCCTCCTGGATCTGCAGCCAGGGGGAGCTAGAGCCTAGGGCTAGCACCTCTGCTGGCTCCAGCAATATAAAAAGCTTCCATGTCAAGTAGTGCAGGGCTACTTTGTCTGAGGACTTTCTGGGGACCGGCCAATTGTTACCTGGGGACACTACCCCATCTGCAAGCTGGACTGCTGAAGCAGCCCTGAGAATTCCACGCACTCTCTACACACTGTAGCAGTCTGGCAGTGGGCACTGCTGCCTGGCTGTGACCTGCTGCCACCTGCGATACCATGTGGCCCCAAGGTTGTGCACCTGCCAGAGTCAGATGGAGATTGCACAGCCAATTGGGGCACCTGCCCTTCTAGGCCAGCTGCCAGTGGTGCCTTTTTGCACCACTATTGTCATGTGTGCCCCTGCCCGGCCATCTGGGCAGCCATCGCCCAGAAGATGTTCCCATGTAGTGGCCTGCTCTGAACTGTCAAAGCATGTCCTTCTGTCCCCAAGTGGCCAGGAGGTCAGCCACCTCCAGCTGGGTCCTAGGTGCCAGCCCTGAGCAGGCTCTTCTGCCTGGCTCCTGCCACTTGCCTCACTAGCAGGACTTCTGGGGTTCCCTATTTAAAATCTGCAAAATCTCTGAGAAACAATCCCAAATTCACTCTTTAACATACCCCAAAACCCATGTTCCTCCAAAATTAAAACAAAAGACCACTATACACACACACACACACACACACATATATATATATAGAGAGAGAGAGAGAGAGAGAGAGAGAGAGAGAGAGAGAGAGAGAGATCAGTCAGGCAATTGAGCAATGTTTTATTGATATACTTACAATTGTAAAGGAACTTGGAAGCCTACCAGTGCCTCCAACATCATCATAAAATAAATTCCAATTATCTATAGAGTTTGGCACTGACTTTGGGCTTCTCTATCATAGAAAAATCAGAACTTCCTCTTCCCCCTTCGCTCACCAGGATGTGTAGCATTGAGCAGCACTGATATGTCACTGGCCTGCCCCTGCCCTTGCTCCTCACTCTCAACCCACAACTTACCCCCCAACCCCATTCCCCTCACTCCTGCCCCACAGGTCCAGGAATGTGGGTGATAGGTTTGTGGGTGGATTGTGGGGGGAGTGTGGGTGTGGAAGAGGCTATGAGGGAGGACTCCTCAGAAGGCGTGGGGCCATGTGCTTTCGGGCATCTCTGGGTCTGTGCACCACTCATGGGGACTGCTGGCCACACCAGCCTGGGTCTTACATGCACAGAAGTGACCCGGTCAGATGATGTTGGGCTCATGCATGCAGGACCCAGGCTGATGTGGCCAGCAGCCCCCACAAGCAGCACGCAGCTCCAGGTGACAGCCTGGAGCTGCCCAAAAGCACATGGCCCCATGCCATGCTGAGCTGGGCCACAGCAGCACGTGGTGGCAGAGGCTGTGCAGATACCTGGCGGCTGGGGTTGACCTGTCCTGAACCCTGCCTTGCAGGGGGGCTATGCCATGAAGCCAAGAGTGCAGCAGCCAGGTGGGGAGCATGTGGGGGGAGGGGGAGCTGCTGCTGGGCAGGGGGCACACAGAGGGACTGCATTTGGGTGAGGAGGCTATAGCTGAGCAGGGAAGTGAGCAGGGGATGGCACCCAGCTGTGGGCAGAGCAGGGGGGGCAGAGCCAGGTGCAGGCTCAGCGGGGGGCTGTATCCGAGCAGGGAGGTGAGCAGGTGGCTGCACCCAGCCATGGAGGGAGTGGGGGAGCTGGAGCCATGCAGGGGGATGGCCAGAGGACCCTGTCCATGAGCTGTCCCGCCATGGCTCCCCGTACCCTCAGTAGTTCCCACCCCTGCTGCTCCAGCTCTTCCTACCTCCTACTTACTTGACACAGAGCCCAGGTCCCAGTCACTGCAGGTAGTGTGCTTCAGCACTGGGGAAAGGGCCACCCACAGAGACACTCTGGCAGGCTACTAGAGTGACTCTGTAGAGGATTGAGCCTCTGGTTTCCTCAGGGCATGATCCGGGACTGTGCCCTGCCCCATTTTTTTCCGCCATGGTTTTTTCTGACCCCTGGATATTTAGGGGTCTCATTTTGCCCCTGTACTGCAAATTTACAGTGCAGAAAACATTTTCTCATTCATGCGTATGCCTCTTGCAGCATCTCAAAGTGCTTTGAGATGCTGCAAGACACACGTGCACACTCATGTGGATGCACCCCAAGAGTCTAACTGTTGACATTCCAATGTTGACCATACAACAGATTCTGTGGCAAATTATCACCATAGCTTTAGTTATCTCCCAGCCAGGGAAAATAAATGTAAAATTAACCAATATCAAGATAAAAGTGCAATTGATTGGAGAACCATATAAGAAACACTTGCTGACATCTCCGTAGTTACAACTGGACATTGGAGAGGTAAAAGCAATACAGCAGATATCCAACTTTAAATATACTAAATACATTCAGAGACTCTTAGTATTTTTAAAGCAACTAATCATACTTCTCAAATGTATATAAATCCCTAAGGCAACTGCTAGACAAAGATGCTATGTGGATGTGACTGCCTTGACTTGATACAGCAATCAGAAATACAGCCAAGAAACTAATAAAAGTTATGCTATACTAAAATAGTATGATGGGAACAAAAACAGCCATGCCAGTGAGAAATGGCTTGGAGTATCATTCCTACAAAAAAAGACAGCTGGCAGTTTTTTATGGAGCATGATCACTGTCACCAATGTAAGAAAAGAAAAATATGTCCAAACTGAAAAGGTACTCCCTCCAAACTACTCAGTTGATCTAATAAAAGATATCAGGTCTATTCAAAAAACCTTCCCTCCAAAAGCTTTCATTTGCTAACAGTTGAACTGCTGTGGTCAAGGACATGAAATCAGTTAAAAAGAAACTCACCCTAAGCTACTAGAGAGCCTCCTCTTCTTCAGTTTGGTACTGAAATTGCAATGTTACCACTTAGATGTAAAACAAAGGAACTGGAATACCCATAGCTGACTAATTATGCAGAGCAGTTTTTAGGGCTGAAGTACAGCAGCTGAAAAAGAACGTAAGAGTCTCATGATGAAAATACAGAAATCAAGAAAGTGCCAACTAAGCCAGTTATCTCCAACTTTTAAGGCAACAGCTAGAAATTAGTTCAAGAATAAATGATAAAGGGAAAAGGTGTACAAGTGTTCATGTCTATTATTTTGTTAAGGTGGCCAGACACCTGAAGAAAAGCCCCACTCACATCTTAAAAACATTAGGATTGTTTTAGCTGAACTGAAAACACAGAATAGCAACATATTTAAATCAGTCAAATGAAAATACCTGGAAGCAAATGTTCTCTTAATAATACAATTCTGAAATAGAAGTGTGTCTCCAGAAAGCCAAAGGTTTTGTATGACCATAGATGTAATTCAGAGAAATGAAGGTACAGCTGTGAAATAAGAAAATAAGAAAGAATAAGAAAATGAAAATATACAGCACTTCCCAAAGGCCTTGGAATGAAGTAGGATGATATTTGGAAAACCATGATGGAATAACGATCATAACTGGAATATGTGTATTAAAAATAATGCGCTACACAGAAAAGACATACAAGTGGAGGTAAGGGGTAACATGTCATAACAGTGATTCAGTAGACTATAAATGAACTGACAAGGAATATCACAGGTAAAGTAGAATTGGTTTGTCTCAGGACCATTTTGCCTAACGATTCTAAAGGAAGTTCACTTGGCAAAGTGTTAGGGGTCCACTTCAGTCTTCAAGTAACAGCTGTGCATATTGAGGGAGATCTCTGTATTATTAATACAATAATACATATTTTCAGAAATA
>NW_017729026.1:36969846-36974980 GCF_001723915.1 Gavialis gangeticus
GTTCACTTGGCAAAGTGTTAGGGGTCCACTTCAGTCTTCAAGTAACAGCTGTGCATATTGAGGGAGATCTCTGTATTATTAATACAATAATACATATTTTCAGAAATCATGTCATCATAGGAGACTTTCACTGGTATAGAAACAAACCAACAAACCAAGCATAACTAATAATGCAATGTCCTAGATACTCCTGAATGTAAAAGCCAAAATGATTCTTCACCAAATAGTCACAATAACTGAGGTACTATTATAAATAATTGGTTGTGATAAGTAGCCAAGGCATTATAAAAAAGCTATTTACAGAAAGTAACCTTGGATTGAGTGATCACAAATTGGCTCCATTTAAATTAAATAGAGGAATAAACAAAAACAGGACAATAAGTTTTCTATGTCAAATGGGTAGACTGAGCAATTCGTAAATTAGTCAACTGGATTGAAGAGCTTAAGGACAAAAATCATATATTTAACCATATACATAACAAGAGAACAAGAAAATATAAAAATGGGGCCACTATGAAGTGAAAATGAGAATGAGATTAAAGATATAATAAAACACAAACTAAATTTGTTATTTTTGTCAGTACAGATGACAATAAAGAGCATTGGAGCAAAGTAAGATCTCTCATGAAAATGGATATATACAACTGAAAATTATCAAAACTATAGTGGGAGTAAAACCCAGAAGGCTAAAATATTCAAAGTTTAATACCTATACTAGATTCTAGAAAGAATTAGCACATAAAATCACATGTTCAGAGTTGTTGGCTATAGCCATGTTGGTCTAAGGACATAGACAGACAAGGTTGTTTGGGTAGATATGATATCTTTTATTAGACCAACTAAATAATTGGAAAAATTGTTCTTTGCAAGCTTTCAGGCAACACACTCTTGCTTGCAAAGAGCAGTTTTTCCAACTATTTAGTTGGTCTAACAAAAGATCTATGCTAAAACTTTGTCTGCCTATGTTCAGCATCAAACATTCTTAATGAAATAACTTACTAAATTAAATCATGAAATACTCATTGTAGATTGTGCTGTTTCTGATATCTTTCTTAATTTTTTTTATAAATGAAAAATGTGATATGTTCTCTTTGGGCTTCAATAGAATATTTAATAAAAGCTACACGGAAAATTATCTGCTAAACTAAAGATGATGGTGATGAGAAGAATTTTAAAGTCAGGAACTACCAAAAGGGGAGAATACAGTAGGTTGTGCTGAAGGGAGAATAATCAGGATGCAGGAAAGTGACTAGTATAGTTCAAAAGTAAGTCTTGAGGCTGGTATTATTTAATAATCTCATTAGTGACCTTGGCACAAAAAAAATAGAAGTTTGCTAAAGAAAAGGCCAGTGATGCAAAACTAAGGGGTATCACCATACAGAGAAAGACTAGAACAACATATAGGAATAACTGGATGGCATTGCTAGGTGCAGCCATTCAAAAAGCCAAAGGCAGAATTGATCTAAGGGTGTATACAGAGGTTACATTTTTTGTTTGATGAGACCTCCAAAAGTGCTTTACAACCATAACATAACAAATGTTCACTGCTGCAGAGCACTTGTAAAATACCCAATCATAGGAAAATTTTAACCTTTATCTGATGACCTATCAGATGAAGGCACTCTAGGGCACAGTGCCTTAATGAACCTATGTCTAGGTTCACAGCAAGGGTTATTTTTAGGCAATTCTGCCTTCATCCTATTCATCTTTGCTGATCTCTAGCCTTGAGCAGGCAGAGGTTATCTCCTCTGCCTGCCCAAGCATTGAGTGGTCCCTCTCCTGGGCTGTCAGCCAGCTGAGAGCCACAGCCATACTGGGGAGAGGAATGGGGGGACAGTGTGTTTCCCCACAGTGCCCCTGGACTAGGAAAGCAATCATCCCAGCTGAATGTGCTTTGGGGGGAGGGGAGGGATCTAGGGACAAAGTTTAAAGTTAATTCCCCAAAGAGATCTGAAAATAAATTTTCAGCATTAACAAAAACCCTCTGGTTTGTTTGCAGTAGATTTTTCTATGGAGGACAATTCACTAACTCATTAGTACTCTGAAGCTAGACTATGACAGAATTGTGCCAGTGCCAGATCTTGCAATATTGAAGGGTATTTTTTTCAAGTGTTTGCTTAGTGTTTAGAGTATTATTGCTACTGACTAATGGCTTTGGCAATGATTAAGTAGCAAAAACTCATAGTGGTGTTATGAAAATCATGTTGAGCAGAGCAGACGTTTCTAAGCATCTGACAAACAGTCATTTGGATGTGGTAATAAGGTCTGAGTTATGCAGGCTGATCTCTTCCTTCACATTACTGTATACACCAATTTTAAAGTTTTTAGCACATTGTTCAGCAAAGAAAATTAGCAGGTAGTATGAAAGAACAACAGTAATTACTTCTCTTATTAAAACATCTGAGTGGATTTTTTTAATACTCTAGAAATGGAGTGTTGCATTATATAGTATGGAAAATTGATCAAATTGTTAATTAGAAATTATATTTGTCACAATTTTGTACATTTTGGTTATCAAAATGTTGAAAAACTTGTTGAAAATATTTCCCAGTGTAATCTATATTTGTTCACTGTTTAGTTTAAAAAAATCATTTTCACGGGATTTGTGGTTTATTTTAAACATCTGTCATAAAACAGGGACAGATCCAAAAATAACTTAAAAGCACTCAAACTTTTTGGATTTGAAGCACTCCTCACTAGACTCAAGGCACTCCTCCATTAATTTTGTTAATGGAGTGGCACTCAGTTTAAAAAACTAATTAATATATTACAGTTCTTACTTCCTTGTACAGGGAATAGCCAGTAGGGATGGGGAACTGTCTAGTCAAAGGACAAGCCTGAAACTTGCTTATCTGTATAGCTTAACTGCTTATCTCCTCACACCTCATTTATCTCCTCCCACCTCACAACATGTCCAAAGGTTCTGGTGGCACCCCAGTTGAAACTCGCTGATTTCGATGCTTCAGTGATGAGTAGTGGGTTGCTTAAGTTTTGCATCTCCCCCCCCCAAACACAATGGATTCAAAACTTCTGAGTTGGATGCCTAGGCTCTCTATATGTTACAGGAGTAGGGGAAACTCCACCTAGAGTCCAGAGTGATCCTGGAGGTCACCTGCAATTTTCCTATAGGTCCTCATCTGGGCTAAATGTCTAATATCTGGATCTGGGACTGGTGAATCTAGGTGCTCACCTTTTGTCCACAGCAGGGCATTGGTTAGGGCTCAAATGGGTGGAAGAATTCTAATACTGATCAATGGCCACTAAGATTCAGATGCCTGGAGGAGGGTCCTCTTTGGACAATGTCAGTAGCCACATAGCTGAGTTAGCAAGCACTGTGGAGCAGATGCAGCACCCTCCAGCCATTGAGCCTAAGCTGTCTGCTAGGTAAAGGTTGCAGCATTGCAGAGCATACATCCTGCTACTATACACCACAGGTTGCACATTAAATTATTTTGAATGGACAATCTACAAATACCAACAGTTTCCACCTTCCCAGTACTTCAGCATCATCATCCACTAACCCTTTACCAAAAGACTCATGGTGAGAGTTGGTGGAAGCTGATGATCTCCACATAAGTAGCCTAGGTGTGATGATCACGTGACTCTTGCTTGGTGATAGAAATATGAGGGGCCTTCTATTTAGGGAGGCCCCACCTGCCTCCATCTAAGGAGGCCCCCAGGAAAGTTGGGGTAAAAAAAGCTTGCCTCTCACCAACTCCTGGCTGGTTTTGCACAATCAGTGAGATCTCCTTTTTAAGTGGGAGAAGTTGCAGAAGAACTGCATTAGTAGTGAAAGAGCTATACAGGTATCAAATAGCTACCATAGCCTTATCCAAGACTAGACAATAGCCAGTGGTGTTGCAAACCTGCAGTTTCTGATTGATTTCCATCACAAATTCAATAATCATCACCTCTCCATAAGACTGGATCTTAAATACTCTAGCACCAACATTTCCTTTTTAGATACTATGATCAATATCCAGAATGGCAAAATACAAGCTACCATATACAAGAAACCCATGGACCAACATACGTATCTGCACAGAATGAGCAATCACACTAAACACAACAAGAAATCTGTAATATACAGCCAAGCCCTCTGATGCCACTGTATTTGCACAGAAGAGAACACCCATGGTCATTACCTTGCAAATCTCAAAACGGCTTTTACTCAGCAAGGGCACTCCTCCATAGAGATAGATCACACTTTGGAAAGAGCCATCCAGATACCACATGAAGAATTGATGCAGTACAAAAAAAAATCCCCATGAATCATACACAATTAGTTATGACATGCCATCCTTCCCTGGAACCTATACAGAAAATCCTCAAACAGTTGCAACCCATACTGGAACAAGTCCCAGTTCTTAAAGAGATCTTCCCAGGACCACTAATCCTAGTCTTAAAACAAGCACCAAACCTCACCAATCTTATCACAAGAAGCAAACTTCCTATGGACCAAAGTACACCAAATGGATTCAGACTAGGCTGGGACAAAAAATATGAAACCTGCCAACATATCTCTATAACACCCACAATAACTAAACGCCCCCAAAACAGAGCCATCACCATTCCTGGATCTTATACCTGCACTTCCAGAAATGGAATATAGCTCATCCAGTGCACTAAATGTCCTGAGGGAAAATATGTAAGAGAAACCAAACACCAACTGCATACCAGAATGAATGCATACCAAAAATCTATCAAAGACAAAATACCCAGTTATCTGTGAATGAACTCTTCTCACAAGACAACCACTCTCTCTTTAATCTCTCAGTTCTAATCCTCAAAGGTAATTTACAAAATACCTTTCATAGATGAGCCTACAAAATTCACATCATAAATCTACTGGATACAAAATATCATGGACTAAATATAGACATTGGATGTATGGCACATTATAGCCTGCCTACTATCTGATAACCCTAGATAACCTGTCTACATTTTACCAGCTACATCCAATAACCATGTCAACATCACACCTACCTCTGATCCTCACTGATATATATTTGCATTTTCACAAACCTACATTTTGCATATTGGCTTCTATCCCATCCAGGAGAACACAAAACCACAGCAAACTCTGGCTGTGCCTGAAAAAGGGTGTTTGCATATGAAAGCTTGCAAATGATGA
>NW_017729026.1:36979980-36980323 GCF_001723915.1 Gavialis gangeticus
TTTCATTTCTATTTTGTGTTTTGAGCTCAAAACATGTCAAAATACCTTTGAAATGAAACACTCAAGTGAAATTTCACACAGCCCTACTTGTTACTGTTGGCTACAAAGCACCAACTCACAGGATCATCATAAAATTCTAGTTTATTGGATGGATGCAAAAGTCAGACCATAAACTTTGGTGCTGATCCCCTCAAACACACACACATGCATGTACACACACACTGTCACAGTAGCTAGCTCTGAACACTAAACACTAGTGTCAAGATATACCTATCCCCAAGTGCTGGAGTCCACCATCAATGGCCAGTTGAGGCTTCTTTCAGTGCGATGTTGCTGCAGAAGG
>NW_017729026.1:36980719-36983445 GCF_001723915.1 Gavialis gangeticus
GGGGCAAAAGCTAAAAGAGGGGCTTTTGCCATATGGAGGAGCTTCACATTTGGGGGGGGGCAGACAAAAGGGTTTCTTGCTACACAAATAGCAATTTTCCAACTATTTAGTTGATCTAATAAAAGATACCACATTTACCCAAAGAATCTTGTCTGCCTAGAGAAAAAGAATACATTTTCTACTGGTCAGGTTACAAGATACACCAAAATGCCAGCCTACGTGGGGTAGGTCTCACAATAGCAAACTCCCTCATTAATAAACTACCACAGCAACCTGTGTCAATATCTGAATGCCTAATGACACTGTGAATAACACTGTCCCACAACCCCTTCTGAGAATAATAAGTGCCTACCCCCTAACACTACTTGATCTTGAAAAAAATGAAAACTCAGTTTTACAGCCAGCTGAGTCACACACTAAGAAATATACCCAACAATGATAAAATCCTACTACTAGGTGGCTTCAGAGCATGCATTGGAGATGACAATACTACTTGGAACAGAGTCATGGGGAAATTTGGACATGGGTCTCTAAACTCAAATGGAGAATTACTCCTAACACTCTATGCAGAGTTTGACTTTGCTGTTACAAACAGCTTTTTCAACATGCCAGAAAAGTGGTTCTACTCTTGGCAGCACCCTCAGTCAAAACAGTGCACCTTTTAAACTATGTCATCACTTGTCACAATGACCTGAGGGATGTTTACATAACCAGGGCTATGTGAGGTGCAGAATGCTATATGGATTACCAGCTTATCCATACTAAACTGAACATCAGGATTCATACTCGTAGAGAGAAGGTTGCTCCAAAACCAAACCAACATCTCAATGTTTCAAAACTTCACATAGAAGAGGAGAGAATTCATTTAGCAACTTCCACTCATTCTGCACTATCAAACTGTGCCAATGCAAAAGCAATTGGAATGAAAGGTGGGGTGCTTTCCAACAGCTAAAGAAGTCCTTGATGTCCCAATTCAATGAAATGTGGACTGGTTGGATGCAAATGACAACAATATCCAAGCTCGCCTTGCGGCCCATCTACCCATGCACCAAGTTAAACTGAACAACACTTCCTCTCTTGCAGCTGCAGAAGCCCTCAAGAAATCAAAACCTGAAGTGAAGAAAAAGCTGTATGAGATGAAGAACACTTGGTGGAGAAACAAAGCAACAGAACTACAAGCTCTTGCTGATACTAATAATACCCAAAGTTTTGTTTTGTTTTTTCAGGAGTTAAAGTCCATTTATGGACCATGAAGAATCAATACCTGTCCAATCCTGTTCACTGATGGCACCACCCTCCTTACTGAGCACAGTGTGATATTAGAAAGATGGAAAGAACATTTTGCAACCCTCCCCAATCATGAATCAAGCACAAATGATCAAATAGACTCAACTGACCGAAGACCAGTTTGACATGAACTTGAAGATCCCACAACTTTGGAGGAGACTAAGAACACACTTCTGGAAATGGCAAATGGAAAGGCAGCTGAAGCTGATGAAATCCCAGCTGAAGTGTTTAAATACAGTGGTTCTACACTTCACAAAGCCTTGCTAGACCTATTTACTTTTTGCTGGGAAAAAGAGGCTTCACCCCAGGATTTCAAAAATGCCACAATTGTAACAATCTACAAGCACAAAGGAAACCAACATGAGTGCAGCAACTATTGTGGCATTTCACTCCTCTCCATCACTGGTAAAACCTTGGTAAATTTTTGCTGGAAAGAAACCAGGTTAGTGCAGAGGATGAATCCCTGAATCCCAGTGTGGTTTTCATTCATCACACAACAATGCTTAAATATTTACCTTACTTCAGTCACAGGAGAAAGATGCCAAAAACAAGTGCCCCTCTAGGTTGCATTTGTCAGCTTTAGTAAGGTGGTCAACTGTTGGGCATTCTGCTCTCTGGTGCCTTCCCTCCTTGAAAAGATTGGTTGAGCAGACAAACTAATTAACCTCATATACTGGTTCCATGACAACATGCTAGAAGTTTCCACACATGCTACCACTACTGGTGTCACCTTAACAAAATGATTTGATGACAGACTTGTAAACCTCCACTGATTCAAGGCCAAAAGTAAATCCCAACAAAGTGAAGTAAGGAATTTACTATATGCCAATGACTCCATGTGACAGGGTGCTGTCTTGTGACCAGTCAAATCACTGGCCCACCCACCTATCTAAGGTGAGGCAGTCCACCCACCTGCCTCACCTGCCATGCCTTTGATGTATCTAATTAGTTGTTTATAAGGCAAGAGGCTGCCCATTTACTGCCTGATGCCAAGGGCATAATACATAGTTCTTGGCCTCCCCTTATACCATGTCCCATGCCTCGCAGATGGCATCACTATATGGCTCCAGCCCCACAATGGACTTTCTTCTATGCCTGCCTGGTGTTTGGACCTGAACTGGGTCCCTGCTTCTCAGGCAGTCTACTTTGCCCTCATTCTGGGCTGCCAAGCTTGGTGAATCATTCTCCCTCTTGGCAGTGGCCCCCTTTGCCACACAGGTCCTGGCCTGGCCTCTAGGCTAGTTAGAACACCAGGTCCTTGGCTCTGAGTGTCCCTCTTGATAAGCACTCTGGCTCTTCTGATCCTGGCCCCATTCTGATCTCTGACCATTCCGATCCTGGCTCCAGCATTGATCAGTCAAGGGTTTCTCTAATCCAGTTACTAAGCCACTCTCCCTCTCTCTCATATGTGTCCAACTGTGTGTTGGACCCAGACCACA
>NW_017729026.1:36988445-36991278 GCF_001723915.1 Gavialis gangeticus
AGCCACTCTCCCTCTCTCTCATATGTGTCCAACTGTGTGTTGGACCCAGACCACAGAGCTAGTAGATTCCAAAGGCCTCCAGCAGTGTGTAAACAAGTGGCATGGTGCCAGGGCTGGGCAGGAAGGAATGGTATAGACCAGGTACGGAAGGGCTGCACCCATGCTTCAAATGGGGACCAGAGGAATGCAGTGGCAGGGAAAAGCCACCACTGAACTAGATTACCTTGGTCTCAGGCCTGATTGTTCTGGCCTGCAACTCTGAAATGTTGCTGATTGCTATTCTAAATGTAAATTAAAAAGTGTATAATTCACAAAATGAGTTGGCAGTAGTAGCAGCCTTTTTTGATAGGGGGATGACTAGGGACCAACCCAAATTGTAATTGCATGGAATTTGTGGAAATACCAAAATTGGATGATCTCTACAGGAGGAAAAATCTTACTAGAAATAAAATCCTGGGTTCCCTTTGGGAGCCAGCAGTTCTCCTAGTTGCACAGCCCACCATAGGAAAAGGGAGAAGTAGCTTGCCAGCAAGATGGCTGCTTCCCCCACCTCTCACCACTGATTGACTGAGGTGACTACCTGTCATGTGGCCCTGACCCTCTCCACCAATCAGTGCTGAGGGGTGGGCCTACATGTTGGACAGCCCTCAGCCAATCAGCAACAAGGAGTGGGACCATATGACAGACAATCCTCTCCACAAATCAGCAGTGAGGGGTGGGGCCACAGGGCCCATCAGCCAATCAGCATTGTAGAGGGGCCCGGCCATGATAACCCCTCAAAAATGGCAACTGGCCTTTCACTCTGCCCATGAAATTAGCTGGCTGCCTCCTCAAGTTGGGTAGACTCCTTAGGATGACAGAGGGGCTTTCTGTAATCACTAGCACCTGCCCCTGTTGCCACCAGCCCATCATCATAGAACTTGCTGTTGATGGAAAATTCTTAAGAGTGTTTTTGTTTAGTATGAGAGTGCCACTGTGCATCAGCAACCACATGACTCTTCCTAAGGAAGGAAAACTTAATCTGATGGTACAGAAAACCTAGCTAACCAGAGGTTTCTGTTCTGCTGCATCTTTCATTCATATTTGCAGCCATTCTGAAGCATCCTTTCTTTATCTACCTGCTCCACTACTGAGGACTTTTATTTTTGTCTTTGCATTGCTGTTAGTCTGGAAACCTCTCTCTCAACCTTGCTGCCATGGGTAACACCTACCAAGAATGTGAAACTCCAGAAGGCATCACTCTTGAAATCACTCACAAGTTACTCAACTATGTCAAAGTGGAGACCCTTGGGAGCAATATTTGTATATATACTTTTCCAGTATAGAAGAGAAAACTGAAACTATTTGTGATAGACAAAGGAATTTCAAATAGGTTTGTGGTGAAGCCTCTAGGATTTACTTTGGAAGACCAAAAAGTGAATAATGAGCAAGGAAAATATTTTTATCCAAGTCATGTGAAACCAAAAAAGTATTTAGCTCAAATACTTAGAAGAATACACTCAAGGACCTTCCTTGAAACAAGAAATTAATAAGAAAAATATTAAAATACAAATTCTGTCAAGCATATTTTAATGAATTACTACTGTCCTTGCAACAGCATGACATTGATATTGACCTTGTCCCCCTGATTTACCTGTGACAAGTTAAAATGGTCATTGTTCTGACACACAGTACCTGATAGTTGTGCAAGAAGGTTGTTTGTGCAGTTTTAAGAATAGTTTAGATGTACATTTGCACAGAATGGTTTGGATTGAATTGATCCTGCCAGAAGTAGATGGCTGGAGTAGATGAAATCGAGGTTCCTTCCAGTCCCACTTTTTTATATTATTCTAATATTTAGTTATTTATTTCTTAAACTTAATATCCTGCCCTAACAGAAAGGCTCAGGGTGGTGATGAAATTCTATTAAAATATTTTTTATTATTTCTCTCTGGTTACCAAACTGGATGACAACTCCTGACAGACTTAATGGGTGCTTTCAGACTTAAAAAAAGGGGGGGGCGGTGCTTTAAATTTGGTGTGTTCCCATGCTGAGCCCCACACATGCCCAGAAAAGGAAGCATGTTACTTCAACCTGGCTCTGCAATATCTGTAAAGATTGGATGCTTTAGTGGGGCTTTTTTGGCATATTTATCTAATAGCTAATTGAATCAGCTTTAGCTAAGAGTGGCAAAAAGCCCCACTGAAGGACCCAATCTTAGTTGGGTCCACACTCCAGAGCCCAGTTGAAATAACTTGCTCCTTCTTCCAGTAAAGAGTGGGTTTGGGGTTTGTTTTATTTTTAACATCTGGAACCAGCCTACACCTCTTGTCCAGGAATATATAATCTGAACTGTTGTGTGCTTAACAATAAAATGTGTTGATATCTTAAATTGTAAGAGAATTTCAATATACTTTTAAATTTGTTTAGCAAAATATTTAAATTTCATTCCTTGGAAGTGCTTTTTGGTAAAATTCCTCTCACCCATGATGATAAAGAAACAGTACTGAATGGGATTATTTTTCCTGCTTGATGTTATTCTGGGAGTTCTTTGTACTTAGCTATCTGATTGCTGCAGAAGATGTTGATTGGTTGGTTGTTCATTTGAAGAGATATAAACAGGCTGAGCTAGGAGGATGAAAGTGCTGCATAGAGTGTTCTGTTAAGTGTTGAGTGCTGAAGTTAAGAGTTGAAAGTAGTTGCTTGCTCAGTTCAGAAGGATTTTATTGTAACCCAGGTACACCCAAGGGTGTGCCCTATTCTTAACTGAATGGGATGACAGGAGGGGGTGCTGTGAGGGATGCCAGAATTTCAAGCAGACCCCTCTTTCATCTATAGAGATAGCCCAAGCCT
>NW_017729026.1:36996278-37000907 GCF_001723915.1 Gavialis gangeticus
GCCCAAAGTTCATAACTATATACAAGTTATTAAGTTATAATATACATAAACATAAAACTAAATATCATATACATATATTTACACAGTGAACACTAACCAATAACCAAGGTCAAACCCTAAATAACACTATTTACAACATCACAATATTATAAAATATAAGGTGCACACATGAACAATCTTAATAACATCTATCCCTTAATATAGTCCCTGACCCATGGCAAGAGATAGTCCTCCTTCCAATGGGGCCCCTTGGGGGGTGTTCAGGAAGCACCAGGGGCCCCTCCCCTTAGGGCCTTGACTAGGCAGGGTGGCTGCTCACTCAGCCCCTTCTCTGGGTTACCCACCCCAAATGTCTTTCCCCTGTGGGACCCAAGGGCCCAATGGCTCATGATCCCTCAGATGGCAGTGGTCAGGGTGCAGCTCGGTGGGGTCTCCTCTGCTAGAGCACCTCTCCAGGCCTCTGCTATGCTTCTGGGTTCCTCCCCACCCTGTGCCCCGCTCTGGACACCGAGGGTTCAGCTCCTTTCAGCTGCTGCACCACCACTGCTGGCTTCTGGGTGCTGGGCCTCACGCTGCAGCACTACTATTTCCCTGTGCCCTGGCTTGGCACTGAGGGCTCTCTTAGAACAGGCCGGGCCCCTCAGGCTCTGACCAGCCATCCTCATGCTGGGTGGCTAACCCAAGCAGCCTCTTCTGCTCCCTGGCTCCCAAGGCTCGGGGTCATATGCCACCCTGCACACCATGGGACCTGGCTGCTTGCTGAAAGATGGGGCCTGAGCTGCCTCACTGCAGGTCCCAAGGCCCTGCAGGGGTTGCAGGTCCAAGCCACTGCTTGCGGCTTCTAAAGCCTGGGCTCCACACACCGAACTGTGTACCATGATGGGCCCGAGCAGTCTCACACCACTCCCAGGACCAGGTCTCTAAGCACCATCCCTGTGCTCCATCAAGAGCCCAGGTGGTCTCACACCACTCCCAAGGCTGCTCCTCCAGTGGCAGCTTCAGGAGCCTTGGGCCTATTGCCCACTGAGGGAGAGCTCCCCAGGTTTTCTTGGCTCCACTCTTCTTGAGTCCCTTGCTGCATTTGCCCCTTGAACTGGGCACACAGCTCCTTTTATACGCTCCAGAGTTCTACCCCTGAAGTCTTCTGGACCTGACAGTTTACAGTCTTCAATCAGGTCCGGGGGAGCTCTTCTCCCCCTCCCCTCAGGAATAACTTTATTTCCAATCAAACCAATCAAAACAGCAGGATTTCAAGCCTGGAACTCAACCCAAGCTCTGAAAGGTGCCTGCTACATTATTTTATATTATGACCTTGGTAGTAGCCATAATTTATTTCAAATATTAGTTCTTGGCATGCTGTAATTGATTAAATTTTTTCATACATATACCTTAATAAGAAATGTAGGTCCTAAATATGAAATCTGCTAATATATATGCAATATGATTGTAGCTTTCCTTTAAGTAGTTACTCTGGTACTTCTGGGTAGGGTGGGATATATTTATATAAGTTTAAATATATAAATTATACTGCCTTTGTTTTTGGCAGCAAGTTCAGAACATCTTGCTAGTTTAGCTTTAACTCTTTTCAGTTTAATTTTTATTTTCTCATATATCCCTTTCAGTTTTACTGTGAGCAGGATTTAATTGATAGAATTGGATATTATGTTTTAAATGAGTCCAAAAACATTTACATCTGAAAATAATACTTTTAGGTTTAATTAGTTCTTAAATAGTTTTTGGATTAAATAGTCATCTGTCCAATTCCAGTCTTTGGAAATGTGACTCTTTTTTTTACTGAATTTGGTAAAGACATTGTTTAAGCACTGACAGATAACTAATTTCCAAAATAGAAATATTCTATAGCCAAACAGCTTCCTATGTGAATAACTAGTTGAATCATTAAATGGCCTTTTTATATAGTAAGGAAGCCATATCTCTATTAATATAACCTGTATTCCCAAAGTAGCATGTCCTTATAGCGTATAATAAGATGTAAAATATTTGCAAATACATGTAGTAGGGCTGTGCAAAGCTTTGGTCCCTGATTTGATTTGGTGGAGACTTGGCCCAATTCGGTGGCCGAATCTCTGAATCTGAATTGAATTAGAGGACACTTCAATCTCTCTGAATCGAATTGGAACCCTCCAAGTAGGTTAAGAGTGATTTGGGAAAGGTTTGGTGATTTGGACATAGAAACAGCTATAATTGTTTTTTCTACATACATCTAGGTATCAGGAGCTTGTGAATGCTTCAATGCTGGGGTGCATGGAGCACAGGGGGCCCCCAGCATGCTCGGCAGCAGACCCAGAAGTGGACCAGAAACACTTTCAGTCCACTGGGGATCCCTAGCTCAGCAACTGGTGCCTTCTGGATCTGGGTAAGCACCCAGGGTCCACCTGCAGCCAATTGCTGAGCCAGGGAGGCATGGGGGTGCCCACCAGCATATCCCCCAGTGGACCTGGAAATGGATTGGAAGTACTTCCTGTCCACTTCTGGGTTTTCTGCCAAGCACATTGAGGTTCTGCCTGCACTCCTGTGAGATGCTCCATCCACCCCAGCAAGGCAGTGTTCAAAAGCCGCGCCTGCTACCTCAAGGTATATTAAAAAAACTTTTAAAGCTGTGTTTATGTCTGAATTACTGATTCTCTGAATCAGCATCGAATCTTCAGTTTCAGATTTGGCCAAATCGAATCCGGGATAGTGATCTGAATCAACTAATCAAAATACTGTCCCTGATTCAGGGTGAATCTGAATCCATATCAAATAGGGCCTGTTTCACACATCCCTAACATGTAGTGTATTCCAGTTTTGCCGCCAGTGCTTCCAGTTTTGCCGCCAGCGCTTCTGGTCTCCCAACCCCACTCATCAACTGGTTGTGGGGTTCCCTGCTTCACAACTGGCTGCCAGAGTACACCAACTGAAAATGGTTGAAAACTCCTAGTCTATAAGAGAGATTAGTTTCAGTAAAATATTTTTTACTAGAATCTTCTATGTGTTGGATTTGAAACTCAGTGGTATTTTTCTGTTCTCTCCCTGCAAAGAGAGATAAAGAAAAGATCATTTTTACAATATAATTCATGGCTTCTGATAACAGATTTTCAGTGTTACTCCTTCTGTTCCTAAATAGAAAACTATTTTACATGCTTTTAAAGTTGACAGCTTTTCCAAAACATAAATATTTTATACAAACTATTTGTTTTTGTTGGGTTTCTTTTGGGGGGGGGGGGGGAATCTATACCAGCTATAAAAAAAGATGTGTCCTGTTATTTGATAAGGCAGTTTTGTAGTTTATTTCCTTTTTGACCAAAATGATCCTTAGATTTATGATCTAGCATTTACAGTAACTTTATAACTTGCAACTAAGGTGTTCTATTGAATATTTCATACAAAGTACAAATCACAATCACTATTTTTGGAATGCAGCTGTAAAGATTCAGATTTCCCAGAAATGTCCTTATCTTGCATATTTTTCATAATTAACTGAACAACTGAAACAGAAAACTGTAAGTTATATACTTCAAAAGCCATGGATAAATTGTAATGACCAAATAAGATCAGAAAAAATAATGATTTTATTATGCTACTAATCTTAAGTTTTACCCAGATGTCTTATATTTTATGCCAAAAATTAGCTCATGACCCTAAGAAACTAATTCTAGGTGAATCTTACAAATCTTTACAACAGTATTTTTTTTATTTAGGTCAGCAGATGTGTAAAACAATTGTAAGAACTGGTACTGAGACACATGGAAGGATATGTGTCCTATTCATGTGTTGTAGAAGGCCCATATATCCTTTACAGAAATGTTCATACTTCTAATAATAAAGTAAATAATATACTTCAAGACTTAATAAATATAATCAAATGAAATCTCATTCTAATTGTGTATCTAATGCACATTAGGAACTATTCACTATACTGATACAGGGATGGATTTGATCTCATAGGGTGCATCCAAATGAGCGTGCACATGCCTGTTGTGGCATCTCAGAGCAATTTGAGGCACTGTAAGAGGCACACTGAGAACAAAAAGTGTTCCCTGCACTGCATTTTGATACTGGGAAAACCTGAAGCAACAAGAAGCAACCAAAAGCAACTGGAGGCAGGGTCCTCCAGAGAGACATTCTAGCACCTGGCCAGAGCGGCTCTATGCCTGCCACCTTCCCCTGCTGCCCCAGCATTCTGCCTCAACAAGCTGGAGCAAATAGGAGCAGGTCAAGGCTGCAGCAGTGACTTAAACCCAGGTGCCATCCCTGGTAAGTAGGGATGTGTGGGTGAGGGGTGGGGTGGGGAAGGAAATGTGTAGCAAGGGGTTCTGGGGGGTGGGATTCCCATCCCACCCCTTGCATGGCACACAGCCCCTCCCCCCACAACACAGCAGCAGCAGTGGCCATGGGGCACTCAGGGCCTACCGGTAGCAGAGCCGCTTAATAGCACAGAGTGGCCCCGGCCCAGTGCTATCTGTGCCACATAGCACAATTCTGGCCTGGCCCAGCCAAGGGGCATGCGCCTTTGAGCAAAAACAGGCTGCTCTTGCTATATCCATACCCCTCCAATACACACCCACAACACCCCCATCTCACCCCCCCAAGAATATCACCCCACCCCCCTTTCTATTTCCCCTCCTG
>NW_017729026.1:37001023-37002144 GCF_001723915.1 Gavialis gangeticus
ACCCCCCATCTCACCCCCCCAAGAATATCGCCCCACCCCCCTTTCTATTTCCCCTCCTGTAAACTCTACATCCCCCCCACACATGTTACACCCTATGTGCTCAGCTGCCAAACAGGGTGGGACCTGCTGGCAGGAGCTGTGGCTGCAGGGGCAGCTGTCCCCACATTCTAAATAGTGAAGGGATCAAAGGGAGCTCTGCAGCTTTTCTTTAAGAATAATAATGATTGCCTGTAAATTGAAAATGTGTTTTCTGAGCTGTATTTTGCAATTTAACTCATGCTAATTAGTAATGTAAGAGTCTGTGGGCATGGCTACATGAGACATTACTGCACAGTACCCTAATTAGCCCCACAGTAAAGTCTCTGCATCTATATGTGCAGCCCTATTAGGCTGAAGTAAACAAATAAATACCTGTAAATACATGTACTATCCTGCAGCAAAATTGTTTATTGTAAAGAAACATACATATAGAAGCTGATGCAGCTGGTTGGGACATGGCTGGGGCTGCTCCAACCTGGTTTAATGTGCTGTGATCCCAGGCACACGTGTAAACGCAACATCCCAGAACAAAAGACTCTGATGTACTATGCACCAGAGTTTTTTACTTCACAATAATTGCATGTGTACGTGTGTAGCAAACCCCCATGTATTTCTTTGTTTAAATTTATTTTAAAATGCATTCCCTCCCCTTCCCCAGCCATTTCTTACTTTTTATCTCCATCTCTATTCCCCATAAATAAGTATAAGTAAGCTAAGATGTAGGATAAGCTTTAACATTTTATTTTAGCTAGTAAGTTTTATTTTTGTCTCCCTTCTTTGCAAATAAGTTCCCTGCTAGTTTGATATCAATACCCACTGTTTTATAAGTGATAATTATTATGTTTGTACTGCTTTTATATTGTGTGATTACTATTTTAGACCTATATATGTAAGTTAGCATAAGTCATGTCAAGTTTCCATTTTGTATATCAATCCTCCATCTTGTGTCCTCTGCCCAGGCATCCCCTGTGTTACAACTGTATGATTCACGTACCCCTCCTATGTAAATTGGTTCCCGGATGAATGAGAATGTTTGGGAAGGATTGAAATACAATGGTAGCAGGCCTCTACTGAATGGTCTG
>NW_017729026.1:37002467-37002842 GCF_001723915.1 Gavialis gangeticus
ATCCACCCCAGAGGCCCTGCCGGCAACCCCCTCTGGACAACACTGAGCCAAAGGACACCCTGACTGGCCATCAAGGACCAACTTCCAGCCTGGGATATGTAGATATCATCTGCACATTTCCCCCTCCAATTTGAACTCTCTATCTCTCTCTCTCTCTCTCCTCTCGGACTTCAGCCCCTGTACCAAGCCTCTTTAACACCTGCTGCCAGTGTGTGTGTGTGTGTGTGTGTGTGTGTGTGTGTAAATGAACCAATAAGATATTGTGTCACCATCTCCAGCCCTTCTCCAGCTCCTGGCACTGGCAGCCCCTCCCCCGGTTCCCAGAGCCAGCCCCCAGTTTCGTCTGCACCCTCTCTAGCTCCCCAGCACCCTCTG
>NW_017729026.1:37007842-37008857 GCF_001723915.1 Gavialis gangeticus
CCCTCCCCCCGGGCTGACAGCATGCCAACCCTCTTCAGGAACAAGCAAGAGGCTTCCCCTGCCCCAACTCCAGCAGTATCAGCTCCACCCCCACCCCTATGGCAAACAGGGGTAGTGCTCCCCAGCACCCTCTGTCCTAGTTTCCCTCTCCCCACTTACCTTTTGGCTCCCCAGTAGCTCTAGCTTTGGTCCCAGCCTCTGTGCTGGCTTCTCTCCGGCATCACTCCCCTGTTCTGCAGGCTTTGGGCATTACCCTTTAATCAATTAAGGTCAATTAACCTAAAGTGACCCCCAAGCCTCAGTTCTTCAGCCCAGTTCTCTCTAGTCTACCAGTTCTAATCTGGTCCTGGTAACTTTCACTACCTACACTTCCACTTTCTTACCTTAACTTTTCCCCAGGTATCCCAAGTACACCAAGCACATACATACATACACATCATAACACCCAAGTTAGAACTCACCTGTGTATACAAATTAGTGATCCATGTATGTGTATTGGGTGTGCAGGTATTGATAATTGATTCTGGACTAATTTCTTTTGGTCTGTATAGTGTGTGTGTGGCAGAAAGCCACCTTGGTTTCTCCCCAGAAATCTCTGCCCTGTGACACTGTGATTTAAATCTCTGTGCTGTGACCATTCAATTAGGATGGGCCCAGCACACAGGGGACCACACCCTCAGCCTGTCTCTTTAGGGAACTTGAGCTGGCTGCATTTCTGAAGGAGGGGGGAAACCTGCTTTCTCTGCTTACGTGACTTGCATCACTTACCTGGGTAAGGGGTTTCTACCTGGGGAGCTGGGATCTGCCCGGTAACAGGTGATGCATTTCAGATTGGTTGGCTGACAGCCAACTGGGGCTGACCTCCGCTGGCCCAGGTGAATGAGGTCACAGGGGCTATATAAGTTAGGACGGGGAAGGAGGCGGGCTCTCCTCTCCAGCCATGAGGTGACACAGCAGCCAGGCAGGGGACAGAGAAGCCTTAACATCTGAAACTGGCTCTCTCCCCCCAAACTCA
>NW_017729026.1:37009592-37018698 GCF_001723915.1 Gavialis gangeticus
GCCACAGTGTGTAGGTGTCTGAATTGGTGATAGGCATGCATTTGCCTAGGCTGGTAATTTTGGATATGTATGTGTCTGGATTGGTAGTGTGCCTGGATTGGTAGTGTCCATGTGCATACCTGGTGGGGGTGCATGCACCTAGAGTGTGTATATGTGCCTATTGTGCGTGTATGCGCCTAATTGATTTTTGAGCATGTGCAATTGTGCACCACCCCCTCCTGTCAGTGCAATATTGAGATCCTGATGGTTGGCCTGGTCCCACAGGGCAACACATGCACCCTGTGTTAAGTAAGGACACTGCTTCCCCAAAAGGCTCCCTTTGGTCTACAGTGTTTACAGAAAAAATTCTGAGAAAAACTCAGAACCCTTTTAGCAGCTCCTGACCTTTTGTTTCTGCACCTATTTGACAGTTATATCCCTCATTGTCTTCTGCATAACAAGGAAGCAAAGAGAAAGCACAAGCATTGCTTATGGATCTATGTGATCTAGGAACAGGACAGAAACTCATTTGACTCCATGCTAAGTCTTTTCTCGACACAGATACCCAAGCCTGTTCTCCCCCACTCATTTTTTTCCCCCATGGAAGCAATTTTCACTCCATAATCCTTTTTTTGTAACTCCATCTCAAATTAATGGAGTCTGAGGATACTCTGATTTGTTGACTATGGACCCTAAGGAGATAAGGACAACCATAGCTCACTGGAGACAACCAAAGTGCAGCAAAATCAACAGGTCAGATGTTGAGAGGAAGGCGGTATAAAGAACAGATGTATCGATTCTAAGAATGCTGGAGTCTCCCACATACTGAAATGATTTCATTACAGAATTTGTGTTTGATTTCAGCTTCCTTTGTACTAGATCAAGAAAGAATCAGAAAACAGTGGAGAATTTTCATATAACTGCTTGTTAACTCTGGTGCATAACTCTTTTCTTTAAATAGTGTTGAAGTGATGTTGTTTCTGTGCTGGTGCAAGAAATATATGAAAGGGAAGAATTTTTGAGTAATATATTTTATTGTCCAACTGTATGGTTGGCATTGGGATAGGCTTGGATAAGATTTCAGGTATCACAGTATTTTATACTGTGCACTGTGATGCCTGAAAGTTTCTCCAAATTCATCCCAACCATCCAGATGATGTGATGATGTAGTAGAAAATATCATCCGCAAAAATTCTTTATTCTTCTTTTTCTTTTTTAATAACATCTTGAAACTGAAAAAGGTGGGATGCCATTAAATTAAATTTCCAAGTTGGTCTAAATCTTGCCAAATGTACACAGAGGGAAAGAAATACATACCTTTAAAGCTCTTTCTTTAGTGACAGATGGCATAATGATATTTTTTTTCTTTAAATGGTAGGTAGGGTTTAAACAATTTAAAACAATAAGATGCATCCTCAGTTTGTCACATTTGCTAAACAAGTCTGCTAAATAGTTACATTGTGTTTGATTTTACCTTGCTATAAAAAAATTACACACAGTGGCTCTACATTCATCATTAATAACAAAACACTATTGTATGTACATTGTCAAGGAAACTTAAAGCAAATATTCGAATGCCGCAGGCTGTGATCAAATGCAAGGGAAGATATTTTTTCAGAAAAAGATGTTTTGCTAGACTTCTGTAAAGCATGTTTTAGAGTTTTATTTTCTTATTTATGGAACTGAAATGTATAGAGGTGAAGTAATTTGTTCAAGGACACACACTCTGATGATGGCAAATCAAGGACTGGAATTTGGGAGATCTCCATTCCTAGACAAACAGATGTTTCTCTGATCATATGACCTCCATGTGTTCAATATATTTAGTGCAGTAAAGAATCAAGCAAGAAGGTGCTAATAAGAGGCTGCACATGGAATGGGGAAATAGTTCATTAAAAGATTTGAAATGCATGTATTAAGGGCCTAGCAGCAAGAGGACATTCTCTAATAATGAGCAGGTCCTATTTAGAAGCCAATTCATGACTCAGGTGACTGTAGCAAGGATTAATGTAGGCAAATTTACACAATCAAGCTTCAGTCAGAATTCCTTTGACATTTTTAATGAACTACAAGTCTTCCCTTATTTGTTACCAATTGCCATTCATGAGATAAATTGTAGTCTATACAAAAGGAGCCATTTCTCCCACAACAGTTGTAGCCAGACTGAATAATTCTGTCTTTATGAATGATTAATAGGCATAGTTGCAGTGGGAAAAATAGTATTCCTTTGGATAGTGGAACAAAATGTGTCAGGGTCTATCAAACAAGCAAACAAAAATCAAGGCTGTGCTGGAACACTGTTCAATATATACTGCTTACATAAAGGCTTTGCTAAAGCATTGGCTAGAGTAGGCCTGACCAGAAAACCTGACAAATGCATGAACTGCTTATGTAAGCAAAACTTGGCATATGGATGAGCTGGGCACACCTGCCAGAAGATGGGAAGGGAAAATGGCTGTACAAGGTATAGGAGGGCCCAGTTCCTGCATGATAAGACTCAAACAGGAACACCCAGGTCAGGATGTGAAACAAGCTCATGGTACAGGATGCTCTGAGACATTCATGATACAGATCGAATGCAATATGTAATTTGTTTTGATCATTGTGTAAAAGAAGGAAAGCATGGGAATTTTGTAGCCACCTAGGGGACCCTATATGGTGTTGTGCCAACTACCTTGTCACAAGTACAAAAGCCTTAATTCCTGGTCTTATACATTTGTTAGGCCAAAACATGTTAGGGAGATGCTTGTAGACAGTAAACCTGGCTGAACCAAACCTAACTTGTGGTTGTTCTTTAAGACAAAACTGCTGTTGTGCTTGGTGTCTTGGCTGCAACTTTTGTCAGCACTGGTGTTTCTGAGACTTCAGCACTGACACATCCATAATCCCTTATGAGGACAACAGCAATGATGACACTGATAACATCCAATGACACAAACAAAAACATGTCTTGGTTCTGTAAGCACAAGATGCTTTGGCTTAGACAATTACTTACACGTGCAAAATAATAGATGGGAGAGAAAAATAAGAAAAGATCTCTTATCATATAGAGCATTCCACATCTTAAGGGCCAGTTTTCCCCTAGAGCTAACAAACCAAAATCACAAGTCTGCCCAAATCTAACAGCCCATGTGGCTAGCTTGATTTAGACTTACCAGTTTCAATGGCCAAAGGTGCACAAGGGAGCAATGTGACTACCATTGATCATATCACCTTTGGTTCCCTAGTCAGAATTATCAGGTACTACTGACATCTGGATCAACTGGAGCATTAACTAGGCTCATTCTCACACTTCGGAAGGTATGGCAAGATAGTTTGACCACTCTGTGACAACACTGCAGGATTAGGTCTAAACCGTCATGATAATAACACAACTGAATACTTTATCTGGTGGGGTGCAGCTACTTCAGGTCCTGTGGTACACTGGCAGTGGGCAGCCCAGAGCACTGAACATCAAGATCTGTGGGATAGACCCCACAGAAGCAGACTATATAGCCTCTACATACCCACTTTGCTATTTCTATTGTTTTGTCTAAGTTCTCTTCCTTCCATCACCCCCTCAACATGAGTTGGAGGATAAGTATTAGGGGTGTCTGAAACAGGCCATATTCTATTTGAATTCATATTCAGCCTGAATTGGGGACAGTGATTCTATTAATTGATTCAGATCACTGTTCCCAATTCCCTTTGACCAAATCCAAATCTGAAGATTCAATGCTGATTCAGAGAATCAGCAATTTGGCCATAGACACAGCTTTAAAAGTTTTTTCTAACATACTTCAAGGTACCAGGCATGGCTTGTTAATGCTGCGATGTTGGGGTGGATGGAGCGTCCCACAGGAGTGGGGGGGAGGGGCCCTAAGTGCTCAGTAGCAAACCCCAGAAGTGGACTGAAAATACTTCCGGTCCACTTCTGGGTCCACTGAGGAGCACGCTGGACCCCCCACCCGTCTCAGTGATCAGCCATGGGGGGATCCTGGGTGCCCCTCCAGACCCAGGAGGCACCAGTCACCGAGCTAAGGGGGAGGTGTGGGGGGTCCTGTGTGCTCCTTGGCAGACCAAGAAGTGGATCAGAAGTGCTTCTGGTTCACTTTCAGGTTTGCTGCTGAGTGTGCTGGGGAGCACCCCCATGCTCCTGTGGGACGCTCCATCCACCCCATCATTGCAGCATTCACAAGCCATCTGGTACCTTGAGGTACATAGAAAAAACATTTAAAGCTGTGTCGGTGTTCAGACTGCTGAATCCTTTCAAATCTCTCCAAATTGATTTGGAAGGTTCTGATTTAATTTGGAGAGATTAAAGGCTCTCTTGATTTGATTTAGATTTGGAGATTTGGATGCTGAATCAAGTTGAATCTCCACCAGATCAACTCAGGGACCAAAGCTGCTCACAGCCCTAGTAAGTATACTCTTTAAAAAAATTAGAAGTCCACATTTAAGAGAACTGAACAATGGATGGTCTGGGAGTGGTAGGGTGGACCAGTGTAATGAGGAATAGACTTGCTTGGTGAATATGGCTGTGAGTGACCTGCTTCCCTGCCAGCATCATTGATCCAAACCACTAAGGTTACATATACTTGCATATTTGTAAAAAGTAGTAAAACTGGACTAAGGTAGACCCCACTACTTCCAGCCCACACTCAGTTCTCCCAAGAACTCCATTCTATTCCTTCCTTCTCTTGAGGCATTTCAATTTCTACCATCTCCATCCTGCCGCAGAAATTTACTTTTTAATGTGTATACACTCTCCCTACCAGCAGTTTTATATTTAGTATCTCCATTTTTCAAAAGCCTGAGGATAGTAGTGTATTCAAATATCTTCCTTTTCTTCTTCTCCAAGTTGGAGAAGAGTGCCAGTAAACACAGAATTCTCAATCCTCACAATGGCAGAGATGCTACTACAAAGCTGCAGGGAGCAGTTGTTTCACAGCCACCTGAATAAATGTGATTCAAGGCTCCAGGTAACTTCAGATCTTTGAAGCAGTGAGTAGGGAAAGAGTTCTGTTGGCTGTACATGTTAAGGGGCCAGACTGTCCCTTGGTGCTCTTTATTTACCTTTCCCTGGATGGAGAGAAAGAAAAGAAAGACAGCTAATCAATGAAGATTTTAAAGCAGAACAAGGGTTTCCCACAAAGCCTTTTAAAGGCTTTAAAGGTCAGAAAGCACACAGAATTAGTAGCTTTGCAATTGGTGTTATTTATGAAGAGTAGTAGGCCAAGAAAAGGGTAGGGAATGATAAGATCCTGTGGGATAAATGCTGATTTTTCCCATTCTGCTCCTTACAGTAAAGCTTTCTAGTTTTCATTCTGAAAGGGGGAGGAAGTGCCTCCTTTTCTTCTCTCTACATTCAGCAAAACAATAACGCTTCTTACAGTGATATAAAAGAAAGGTTGTCTATGTTAGTCTGAAGTGGGTCATAAGGTAGGGCATGGTGGCAGCTTAGAGATTAAGTGGTTTACAGAGGCATAGTCTTTCATAGGCAACAGCCTACTTCATCAGGATAGAGCTGGAGAGGTATGAGGTTCTTGGGTTGGCAACTGTGTTTGACTGCAGCAATGGTTTTATAATGCACTGCCCCTCACAAGAGACCCTCACCCTCACACCCTGATGCCTGTAACTGAACTCTGCATCATGCTAGCCCCAACTCAACCCCAGGTTTACCCACCCCGGGGTCCACTCCTGCCATGCTGACATGGACTCCCAAAGGAGTACCTATGTCCCAGCAGTATTACTAGCATCCTAGGACACAGCAGCAGCAGCAGCACATGGCTGAGAGAATACTCCTGCAGGTTTCTGTGTTCCCCTTTGGAGACAAGGTGGCTCTGCTGTGCTGTGCTGTTGTGTGCTCTTCTCTGCTGTGCTCTGCTCTGTCACAGTTGCAATCAAGTTGCCGCTACTTGCTGTTTTTATATACAGCTAAAGATTTTAATAGACATATTTAGCCTGATTTTTGTACTGACTGTCAATACATTTACTGACAGTTGGCAACCCTACTGGATAAGAAAAGAGACAATGCTTTATATCAGCATTTTAAAGACTTAGAACTTTTCACTTGTGTATTATGTAATCCAGTTATACAGTTCATATTCTCCAACTCAAGTTATTTCAATTTCTTTAGAAAAACTATAGTGAGAGGGAAAGCAATGTAGTGAATAGGCACAAGATTCTTCTGAAAAACCAGCTTACTTTACAAAATACACCCACTGGTTATATGTTATCCCTTTTGTCAGTAATGTCCTCTCTCTTCTCTGTCTCTGCCCTTCTCCCCACATGCATTTTCCCCTTCTGTCAAGAAAATGAAATGTCTACCTTTTGGGAGCTGGGCTCTAGATTAGAAAAGCTTACTTACAGTATGTCTCTCTCACAAGAATTAATTAGGAATTAATTAATTCAGCTTCTATCTTAATTAAATACTAAATGGTTTTTAAAAGACTTATTCAGCTTAATAAAGATGCAAAGATAAATTAAGTCTGCATCTAACTACTCCAAAGTTACAAAAGCAACACATTACATTGCTGTAAATATGATATGGATGTAGGGACAGCCATATCATATTTACAACAATGTAATTTGTTGATTTTAATGGTGTTAATTCATGTTAAAAGTTAACTAGGAAAATAATTAACCTGGGGTCAAATCACAAAATCCTTACTATGCTAAAAACAGGATTAACACAAGAATAAGAGGATGTGGCATGATAACATATAGAGGTAAATTCAGAATTTTTGGAACTGTTCTAGTAATTGGGCTGAGTTATAGGGAGAAAAAGTGACAGAAAGCCTTTTCCCTAGAATGTAATGGATAGCCTATATATACTAGATGACCACCAATGCAGATCATCCTTGCATCACAATTATGTGAAGGGCCCTACTGATTTTAATAGGAAATAAACTAATTGGCCATTATAGAATTTCTTTATGAACCTATAATCTAAAAAAAAAATACTAGCCTTGCTTAATGCTAGCTTTTCTAAAATATGCAAAGGCAGTTGATTAGTGTGGCTGTAGGTCTCTGTTATATTCTATAGGAATTTTTAAGTATCCAACAAAAAAAGTTATTTTTTATTAAGGCCAGTACTATCCAGAATCTTTAAGATTTTCTTTGAGATTTTAAAGGATGGTAATGAGTGCACATTTAGTGAATTTGCAGGTGATTTTGAAGAAAGGAGTTAGATTCTAAATTACTTTGTAAATTAAAAAATGTGATTAAAATAAATAGGATGAACAGGAAGGATTAGAACAAAATACTATACAAGGAACAATCAAATACACAAACACAAATGTGGAATGATCAGTTAGACTGCAGTTCTGCAGAAAAGGAATGAAGGATTGCAAAGAATCACAAATGAAATAAAAGTCAACAAAGTCGTATTGCAGAAAAAAGTCTAATAGCATACTTGGATGAATTAATGGAAGTGTCATATGCAAGTCATGCAAAATTATTCTTCCTCTCTGTTCAGCTAGAGTGGATGCACTATATGGAGGCATCTATATGTGTACTTTACTGCAGAGTAGACTAATTAACTGCTCAATAAAGTGTCACCATCTAAACATGCACTGGTATTAAGGCACAGTAAAATAATTAACTCCCCTATAAGACAGTATTGGTGGGGTAATTTACTGTCCTTAAATGCACGTATGGACGGTGACTGTGGGCATAAATTACAGCTGGTCAGCCCAGCCAACCAGGGTTATGCTCTGCCCCAGCTCAAATTTCTGCTGTCCCGGGTGTATGTATAGATGCTGCACCTGGGAGCCATTTACCCCTAGGCAAATTGCTCCAGAGTTCATTGCTTCACATTAATTGCACATGTAGATACACCCAGTGGTACCTCATGTGGAATACCAGGCCCAGTTTGGGGGTCACACATCAAAAAAGATGTGCACAAATTGGAGAGAGTCCAACATAAAGCAGCAAAATTAATGGATAATCTAGAAAGCATGACATAAGGAGAAAGCTTGGAAGATCTTAGGTTATTTAGGTTAGAAAAGAGATGATTAAATGAGGATATGCTAAATTTGACCATCAGTTTTTCTCTATGTCCACGGGGAATTTAGCTTATATATTAGGAAAAACTATCTAAGTACAAGGGTAGTTTTTAACTGCACAATGGAAAAACATTTATCTCAGGTGCTTTAGATGGTTTAGACAGGAGGCACCGGCAGTGGCAATGTGTAGGGGGTACATGGGGGTCCAGGAGCACAGGTGCTGGAGTGGGAGCACCGTGGTGCTCCCAGAAGTGGCCACAGTCACTTTTGGAAGCAGCCACAGCTTGCCTCTATCCTAGGGGTCTTCAACAGGAGGCTATACAGCCACCTACCTGGGGTCATTTGACTCCAGCATCCTTTCCTGTCCATTGCAGGGGGTCAGACTAGATGATCTGCTTAGGTCCCTTCTGACCCTACCAAGTATGAAACTATGGAACCCTCCCCCCCGGTTGCCAACTGGTCAATGGGGGGGGCATGTGACACCAGTCGCCCATGGGCACTGGACTAGAAGTTATGCAGGGCTTCTTCCTTTATGATTAGAATCCACATGTACTGTACTTACTCGTTTAGAAGACAAGGTTTTTCCTTCATTTAACATAGGCAAAAAATGTCCCTAACTGTAAAATCAAGCATGATTCAGCAGGGAGGGGCAGGCAACTGCTGTGGCTCAGGCTCCAACCATGGACTGCCACATTAATGGCCCCTTATCTGCCATACCACATGCCCCACTACTGCTTCCTCCACTGTCTGTCCCCCACTGCCTACCCCATTACTACCCACCTTATCACCTCTCCCTCCACCACTGATTAATTTAATATGTTGATCAAATAATTAGATTTCATATATGGAAAATTATAACACATTTATAAATGGGGAAGCAGCCAGCATCCCTGGGAAGGTTGCTCCCCTGTCCTCAGTGTGGGGGCTCCACTGTGGAGCCCTCATGCTGAGGCACTGTGTTCTAGCCAGCTGGGGAGACAGGGGAGCAGGCAGGCAAGGGCTGCTTGCTCCCCTGTCTTCATAGTTTCATAGTTTCTAGGGTTGGAAGGGACCTGAGTAGATCATCTAGTCCAACCCCCTGCCATGGCAGGAAAGAGTACTGGGGTCAAACAACCCCAGCAAGATGTACCTCTATCCTC
>NW_017729026.1:37023698-37043279 GCF_001723915.1 Gavialis gangeticus
GCCCTGACCGTGAAGTAGCACCTCCTGATATCTAGCCAAAATCTACCCTCTGCCAGCTTGTGACCATTATTCCTGGTCATTCCTGGGAGTGCTCAGGGGAACAGGAACTTCCCCAGTGCCTGCTGATCCCCCCTGACTAGTTTGTAACAGGCCACTAGATCCCCCCTCAGCCTTCTCTTGTGGAGGCTGAACAGGTTCAGGTCCCATAGCCTCTCCTCATAAGGCCTTCCCTGCTGCCCCCTGATCATGCGAGTGGCCCTCCTCTGGACCCTCTCCACATTGTCCACATCCCTCTCGAAGTGCGGTGCCCAGAACTGGATGCAGTACTTCAGCTGCAGCCTGACCAGTGCCACATAGAGGGGGAGTATCACCTCCTTGGACATGCTTGAGATGCATCTGTGGATGCATGACAAGGTGCGGTTGGCCTTCCTGACTGCATCCCCACACTGCTGGCCCATGTTCATCTTTGAGTCAATGATGACTCCTAGATCCTTTTCTGCCTCTGTACTGACAAGAAGGGAGTTACCCAGCCTGCAGGTATGGTGCCGGTTGTGCATCACTTTGCGCTTGTCGGTGTTGAATCTCATCCTATTCTCATCTGGCCACCCCTGTAACCTGTCTAGGTCAGATTGCAGCCTATTCCTCCCTTCTAGCATGCCCACATCCCCCCACATCTTAGTGTCATCAGCAAATTTGAACAGGCTTTTTACCCCCTCGTCCAAGTCACTGATGAAGATGTTGAACAGTGCAGGCCCGATGACCGAGCCCTGTGGAACCCCACTGCCCACATCCAGGGGCCGGGTGGTTGGAGTTCAGGGTGCATCAGCACAGGGGCTCCACAGCATGCAGAGACAGGAGAGTAGATAGCCCTGTTTCTGCATTTGTCCTGGTGCCTAACACACTGATTAAAATGCAACTCACATAGTTTGCAGTGCTGCAAAGAGGTTTGCAGCACCACACCCGCCTGCACATGCAGATCCAGCCAAAGATTCTTTCTTGTTTCTTCTTAGAAGGAGAAAAAGATAAGTATTTGTAGATGAAAACACTATTCAGCATATATTTATACTTCCTACTGTACAAGCACAGTTTTCTATTTCTTAAGAGAATATTTTAAGATTCAAAGTTTGGTTTCTTTCCACTTTTACTGTGGTAGTGGATTTGGTCGGGCTTCTGGCCTGCTTGACTAGGAAAACAGACAGAGACCAGAAGTGCTGATACTGCTTATTTCAGTTATGTTTTCTGAGATAAGGACTCCTGCATGCTTTGTTTTGTCTTGATATATTACCCTGTGCACAGATGTTTTCTTTAAGTAAACTGTCCCTATGTCTGTGTGTGATTTACCTTTGTTTTGTTTCTCCAAGGTCATATTTTTTTCTCTTTCTCTGTCTTAAGTATAAATATGCTTTTAAACTTATAGAGTTCAAGAAATCCTTTGAAACAGACAAGTGGGTGATTCCCCTTGCTGTATGGAATTCTCTCTGTGATCGCAGTATAGCCCTAAATAAAGAACCCTGGCTCTGTCTGTTCTGATTCAACCACAATGCGATATTTGATTTCTTCCACAATACATTGTGATACTCTCTCTATTTATAGCGATCACATACTTCCTCCTCCCACCCCAGGACCCCTGCCTTGTTCATCTCATGAAATGAATTGTGTTTATTAAATGAGCAATTATTCTGTATTCTGTTTTCCCTTCATTGTTCAGTGTGTGGCTACCTGCTTTATTTCCTGTCCTTTGTTCGAGCCATGATCTGAAAGCAAAGTTGTTTTCCATGAGCCTATTCATTACTGCAGTATCAGACAGCTTCACAAACATTAATAATTTATTTTCACTCTATCCCTGTAAGGTATTTAACTGCCCCTTTCTTATGGAGCAGGAACTGAGGCACAAAGAGATTAAGGTCAAATCTTTAGCTAATTTTTGTGCCCAGTTAGAGATGTTAAAGACCTGAAACCCACTGGGAAAGTAACCAAACCTCTCCCAGCGCTGAGGCATTTTTGGAATGACAATCTACTACTACAAGCAGTTACTGTTAATGCAAGTAGCAAAGGTCACTGCAGTCAATCTAAGGGTACCAGCCCACGGATGACCCATAGACACTTTATGAAGGAATTTTTATATTTTTAGTCTGATTTCTTTCAAGCTTAGAAAATTACACAGAACATATATATTAAAAGAAGTGCATATATGCAAAGTTAAACACTAAAAAATTAAGAAATGTCAACATTAAGGATTCCTATGCAAATTCTGGTCCATTAAGTGTTAGAATGCAACTTTTATTTATATAACTATGCTATTTTTCCATGTCTCATTCAGAGCATAAGATATACCTGCTCTAAGGGTGAATCAGAGTTGTTTATTAAGGGATAATAGGCAAGTGGTTAAACACTGGAAGGATTTACTGTGCAACTCTAATAATGTTCTTTTATCATAACATTTTGTGTATAATATTTATATAGTGCACACAGTCTTTTTTTAATTAAATAACTTGGTATTCTACCTATTAATCTAAGAAGTCTTCCTCTCTTTCTCTCAAATAGATTAGTAAATCGTTAGACAGATTATTCCACAGCCTGTAGTAAATACAATTATTTACACGTGTGTGTGCAAAGCACTACTATTCTGATTTAGTACTGCTTACACTCACCTTGCTACCAGGATGAATGACTACAAATAGTGCACACGGAGGGGAATTTGAACTGCATGTATCACTCCCTGGGGGTCAACAGAAAGGAACTAATCATGAATTCAGAATGACATGAGATGAGCTAATGCACCCACAACCATGGCAAACAAGGCACGGGTTGTCACAGGTAACAGGTACACTTCAGTTATGATATATGATGTTGTTCAAGTTGAAGGTCAGGCAGAGGACATTCCTGTCCTTCTATCTGGACCAAAACTTAGGACACCTATACATGTGCTCGATGCCTACAACATATATGCGAAGTTAAGCACTAAAAAAATTTAAGACTGCTGGAGTGTTCTAATTAGAACACCCCAGCAGCCTCAGTGTCACGTGTATTCAGCATCCCATGTTTTAAAATGATGGCAGGGATACTTGAACTAAAGCTCACAGAAGAGCTTTAGTTAATGTGCCCCGGCACCATTTTGAAGTGCAGGACATTGAATACCTGGGATGCAGAATACATGAGATGCTCCTGGGAGCTGCTTTAATTAAAATGCCTGCACCTATCCCAGAGCGTATGTAATGAAACCCTTGATCTGTACTGGTAAATAAGAACAGATTACGTTCTTTAATGTCTTAGGAGCCAAGTCTGAATTCATGCCCTATTGATATCAATAAGAATTTGTATGAAATGTCAAGGGCTTTTCTAAATGAGTAGAAGAGAAGACTTTCTAGTCTGACATTCATTTCAAAACATAGTTTCATTGATTGCCCAGCATACATAGTGTATACAAGATATATGAGAAGGATGATTCAAATGGAAACCAAACAGTAGTTGCTCTAATATTATATATTTTGAGTCTATATTAAAACTTAGGCTAATCGACAATCAAATGAAGGGATGGTAACAGAATCTGACAGAGGATGTTAAAAGTTAAAAGCATCTAAAACCTCTACACAAGCCATTTGGGAACCAATGTCATTTCCTATTTAAAGAATGTGCATTAGTCAGCAGCATCAATATTTTAAATTGTAACTAAAACAATATAAAGAAGACTTCCACATGGCTTTTCTATAACTTCTAATTCCCCTTAAGGAAAATTACTTGCAACCTGGTTTTTGTTTTCACCTGTCACCCAAGTAACTTAATAAATGGTGTTGGTAAAGAATGTAAGAATTAATAACTATTGGCAAATATGTCCCTTAAACTTAACTGATGACATTTAAAATTATGCCAAAGAATAAATCAGCCTGCTTTTCTTTCTCACTAGAGACTACATTTTATACACACATTTTGTAACATAAATCTTTTATCACGTTGACATCAATAGAGAAGCTGCTTGTTGCCATGGCCTCTACTGAATGGATAAGTGGAAACTTTGAGTATGTAATGAAACTCTTTTATGTCTTCCAGACTACAGATCATCTCACCCTTCATTTATAAACATGTAAAATGTCATCCTTACCTGTTATAATGCAGAAATATATTCCATCGTGTACTATTTTAATGGAATTGCTTAAAACACAGAGAAGCTGTTGAATTAGGTGCTATGAAAGTTATTCTTGGATCTCGCTCTTATTTTTGCACATAGGAATAGTTAAATATCTGTGAATGTAGCCTATGGAACACAAGGAGTTCTCAATTTTCTTCATCTCAAAATTGCAGTAAAACTTCGCTTATATTTGGACAGGACATCCTCCTATTTAACAGTATGAGACATACCTTTCCTAAAATTTTACTAATTGCTAGCCATTTGTGTGTTTTTGTACAAGCTGTGGGGGTTGGACTAGATGATTTCTAAGGTCCCTTCGAACCCTGTGATTCTATTAAGGGGAACATGGTCATAACCACCATGTTACTTGTTTATGAAGCTCCTGGAGATCTTGCTTTCACAGGTTTACAACTCATGTCAGCTTTAAATTAGAGCTGCCACTTAATTAATTACAGGAAAGAGTATGCTAAATAAAAGCTGAAAGTCAGGGAGAACAAATTGGTTTAGATAATTCTTCTCAATCAATATTTGTTTTTAAATGAATAATTAAAGCACATGAATGGGTCAACTATCAAACCAAAACCAAAGTTAATGAGTCATCTAGACTTGTATTACATCCAGAGTAGCACAACAAAAGAAGTTCTAGGCAATGCTTTCTAAATAGCCCCCCAGAATTTCTTTTTAAGGCTTATGTTTTCCCATAAATATCTTTATGATTGAGAAATGTCAGAAGGAAGAAATATTACACAAAGAAAAAATTTATGCAATGGTATTAATTTTGACTGGAAATGTACTCAATATCATTCTAAAAGCTGGTTATGGATTTGGAAGTGGAAAAATACAGGAGAAAATTAATACAAATGATCTCAGTACAGTGCAGGATCAGGAAGCATCAGAAATCAAGTGTTTTCCAGGTAAGGGTAGGTGCTTTGTGCTTTGAAATGGTCTTCATCATACTGAAGACATCTTAGAATGTAGTCAAAAGTCATCCAGAATTTATGGCAGACAGGAAAAGCAAGGGCTGTTGATACTCACATATATTAATACATCTTTTTTACAATCCAGTTTCATAGAGCCTTATCTTTTAGTGAAGTTAAATCTGTTGGTGGAATCTCCCTTATACTTCTCCCCATCCCCCTTATATCTATTGATACATCTTGCAGTGTTTATTTCAGGGCCCTTTGAGAGCAGGCTTTTCTAAAGAGGTGGATGTCTAAAAAGTCTTCTCTATCGAAGACACCAGAAGAAGGGAAATTGTGCCTGAAAGCTTGTCCATCTACTCTCTCAACTATACAGTTGGTCCAAAAAAAAAAATATTGCAAAAAACCTTGCCTCTTTTATCTAAACGGTGTATTTTCCACCCAGTAAATTATGAGGTCTGTTCTGTCTACCTGGGGTTCATTGGTCAGATTTCCAATAAGATGAACAGAAGCTGAACACAGATGTTTTTCAGGAGAGTTCAGTTTTTGTTTAGGTGCAAAAGCAAAATCCTATTTCACCTTTATAAAGTAAAGGGCTACTTAGCTGCCTAAAGGCAAACACATAAGTGGCACTTAGTGCCAGTTAAAGGGATTTTAGACCCTATTTCCAGAAGGGTTTCTAGACTTGTGTTTCTCAGTGCACTTATAAGTAACCTACAGTGGCCACTTACATCTGTTGCAATCATTTTTTTTATTATTCATTTTTCAAACTAGCCCTAGGGTAAAATTTCCAGAAATCCCTAGTGACTTTGGCCTATACCCACAAAAGTATCTAGGTGCCCAGCCTCTTCACAGAATCCTGAGTCAGATGCCTAGGCACCTAATTATCTCTATATGCTATTCTTAGGTACCTAACCCTATGCACATGTGTGTATGTATATGTGTGTGTGGCCATGTGCATGCATGCACTTCATATAAAATGCAGTACACACACAGAGGGAGAGAGCAGCTTAGAGACCTTAATAGAGGCTAGAAAGAGGTGCCTATCTTAGATCAGGATTCATAATGCTGAACCATCTCTTGAAGTTAGCTGTCTATGTCAGCCCCTTCTCATAAAACATGGCCAGAAAAGGTGATAATGCTGATAATGCACCTTTCCTTATTTAATAGCTCAGATTTTAGAATACCTACCTAAGATGTCAGAAGTAGTTACCCAGGCAACCAGCAGTTTAACTGGGATGGAAGAACATACAGATACCCCTGCTGTCACAGCTAAACTGCTACTAGTTCCCAAGCTAGGTAGTTTTGGGTATGTATATAAATGTTTCAATTGACTGCAGTGAAGGCAGCCATGAGTATGCACATGCAGGGGTGTATGCTTCCTATGAGTCAAAAAGCAGCAGCACATATATACGTACATATTTCGCCTCTTTAGTTTGTCTCTGGGCATAACCCTTCACATGCACTCTAGCATGCAGCAAAGTGACGTAGGTGGGGTAGGAGAGGCTATGGTCAGCACCTATGCTGGCCCCAGAAGCCTTACCTGGGGTCCTGGACACCTCCTAGGACAGCAGCAGCACTGAGCCAGCTGCTCAGAGCCTGGCCAGCTGCCAGAGCATAGCTTTGGCCAGCCAGGCTCCCTTCCTGGCAGTGCACACTGCTGCTGTGTGTGTCATGCTGCTTTTTTCAGTGGCAGGTTTTTTGACAGTAGGATTTTCTAGTGTCAAGAAAACCTGCCACACTGCTTTCTAACAATGCAGTGAAGAGGTGCATGTGTGCCACATGCAGTTTGTGGTGCCTCAAACTACTTTGAGGTGCGACAAACTGTGCATGCACACTCGTGGTGATATGCCCATGAAGTGCAATTCTCTCAGTCCTTTTAACTGAAGAACGTTGCACTTTGCCAGCAATAATTATTGAACCAGAAGGAGGGAGTCTCACACTTTCATGGGATCAAGGATGGCAACCCATTTTTCCCATGTAAATATTCTTAATGATAGACTGTAGAATCATGCTTAAGCTGTCACTTAGTGTACTAATTATTCCAGGCCCTGCAGATAGGATAGGAAAAGAAGAACATCTAGGCAGTGGATTCTTACATGGCATAGGCACCTAACCACTGAACACTGTTAAGATTTTGGGGGTGTATCTACAGGTGTGCTTTACTGCAGAGCAGACTAATTAGCTCTGCAGTAAAGTGTCACAATTTACACATCAGCCAGTATTAGGGCACAGTAAATTAATTAACTTTGCCATAGGATAGTACTATTGGGGAAAGTACAATTTTACTTTGGAGGACTTACCTGTGATGAAATGCACATATAAATGGTGACCAGGCTGGGGCCAGACTTCTGGCTGATGATTAACCAGACAGCTCCACAGGTTCTGCACCTTTGTGCCCCAGCCAGTCCTCTGCAGCCCAACACCAGCACCCAGACCGAAGGCTAAGCCCTGGTGCCCCCTGCCAGCCCATGCGTGCTCCATCCCAGTTCAAATTGCTGCTGTCCCAGGCACATGTGTAGATGCTGTGCCCAGGAGCAGTTCACTCCAGCTCAGAGTGCTCTCGAGTTTATTTTGTTGATTTAATTGCATGTGTAGATGCACTTTGGGTCTGTTACGTAGACCACTGGAAAATAAAGGTAGTATGGCTTTTTTAGGAAGCAGCCAGTTGCTAAGTTGTAAGGATCTAAATTTTGGACTTAGGTTCCAGTGGGAAAGTGAGTTGGGACTTAGGTTTCAAAGTCCTGTTGTAGATCTGACCTTTTATTAGCCTGCATCCTATATAAAACTAAGAGGGTTTAGGCTCTGAAGTCATTTAGGTACATATGAAAATGTTATCCTCAGTCTTTGTGTATTATTCAACAGCTAACGTTTGAGCAGTTTATGCTTGGATGTGACAGTAGGATCAGTTTGTGTTACAAAGTAAGGCATAGAAATTCAATTACAGAACTCTGCAAACAGCAGGGACAGCTTTTCTATTCACAGTTTGAATGCCACATTGCCTGTGGATAGGCAGGTATGTCTGTTAGTGATCCTGGTACCTGCTGTGCAAAAATACCATTCAAACTAAACACCCTGAGTTTGAATGTCAATGGGACTTTAGCTCCTATGTCCCACAGCTGTGTTGTGAAAGTGTTGTTTGGCATCTATTAGGGAAAGCTCAGTGTAAGGGGAGAAAGGTAGAGACCACTATCAGACGAAATGGTATAGGACACAGATCCATTCATTTGCCCTCTTCTAAGTAATTTAGACGTGTGCAAGGTGATTATACCATTTTGATTTAGTGGTGCTTGTTCTCATATTGCCACTGGTACAAATGTCTATGCATTATGTACAATGAGAGGAATTCAACCGCCATATCCCCACTTCAAGGGGACCAGGGGAAAAGAACCAGTCATCAGTTCAGAATGATGCAAACTAATGTGCCTAGTACAACAACAAAGAAGGTCCAGATTTTCATAGGTAAAAAGTACAGTTCAGTTATATTATTACTGAAGCTCAAAGTCATTCCATAGGACATTCCTGTCTCTCTGCCTGAACCATCAAGTTAGCATGTTATATCTACTCTGTGCAAGGAAAAATAATGATGCATACTGCAAGGTAGTAGAGAATTAGACCAAAATGTTCAGAATTTAGAGGCTCACTTACAAGCATTTTTAAAGGCAAAGGACCCCTGTGAAGTTCAGGAATAAATATTCTGTTTACAGTGTTTCAACATCACAAATGTCTGCTGGAAACCAGGAAGTAGTTTCCTTTAAATGTGACTCTAAACATCACTCTCCCATTTCAGTATGCATTACACTCAAAGCCCCAATGAACAAAACGCTTTCTGTCATTTACGTATTTGTCAGCTCTCTGCTTTTCCACATTTAATTTCCATAACAGAGAGACTTTTTAAATGTAATTTGTGTGTTTGCACATTTTTCATGCCATTTGTTATAGCCTAGGTTTATATTAGAACACTAGGTTAGGAACAATTAGCATAAAAATACAGTCGTTGTAAATATCCAATGTGAGATCTGAATGAGTTGGCTTCTGCCTGAGCCAATTGGTTATAGTAGGGCAATATAAATTCCAGAGTGTAAATTTAGTCTCTGTTTTGATTAGCAAGATTTCTCAACTGCGTGGTTAGTCTCTCTGGGGAGTCTCCAATCTCCTTCATGGAGATGAAAGTAAGCACAGGAAGTATAAACAGAAAAGGAGATTTTTTTTTGCTGTTTTTTTATTAATTATTTATTTTGGGGTTAGGACACAAGTTAACAAAAGCAAAAATGTTCTATATATATTATGCTTTTGTTCCAAAGTTGTTGGTGAAAATTATTAGAGCCTGGATAAGTGGCTAAGCCTTTTTGAGGAAAACAAGCTTGATAGTATTTGTAGTAGTAGTAGTAGTATTTTCACTAAGTTCTTCACCTCTAAATTTCAGTCATGACAAAAGTCGCATCACAGAAGTAATTTTGACTATGTTTTATGACAACCAGAAAGGTCTAACACAAGAAGCATCATTTGCAGATGATTGTTCACAAACTTGAGGCACTATGGAGCTGCTTAAATTAATCTTCTGAAATAAAACACAGAAATTTATGAAAATGTGCCAGAGGGAACCACTGGTTAGGGGTTCAAAATCTCCACAGTTCATTCAGTGACATTTTTTTTCCAATAACCAAAACTGACAATCTCAAGATTATTCTTTATGACTACTGTAATGTACAATGTTTCTAGGGTTCTTTTCAACTCTATTTTCTAGAGAGTATTGTCTGTGAGGAAGTCCCCAAACACCACTTCAAATAAGTAACATGTGCACAAATACATCATGATGGCTGAGCCAGCTGCCCAGCAGCTATGAGAAATCCTTCTTGTGCAGGTTTGCCTCAAAGCTGATTTTCATTGCCTACTATCAGGGAGGCATAAAAGGCATAAAGAATAGATTTGCTACCATCTGCCTCAAATATGCTAAACAGAATAGCTGTTATGTTGTGATGCCCAGGAAAAAAAAGTGTTCCAAATGTCTTGTCCTTAAGTGAGATCTTAGAAATAAACCAGCCAAGTGTGCAAAACTCTCGCCAAAGACATTTTGCTAGACTGTTACATGTCCCTCTGGTTGTGGGCCTTCCAAAAATTTTATTAATTATTAGTAGAAAAATAAATTGCATGTGGGGAAAATAGTCAAAGTATTAAAGAGCTGGGAGGGGGAAAGCTAAGTCCAGGCTCTTTTAGATCTTTCTGTAAAATACACATTTAAAAATTCCCTTTACTTCTTACAGAAGTCTTTAAAGTGTAGTATTTTTAATTAGCCTGATGCTGATATGACAAAATAATTAAATGTGTTTTAAGCAATTCATCAAAAAGTGTTATCTATATGAGGCTCGGTATTAAAACTGGAGGTCAAATACAGTTAGCCTCTCCTTCAAGGGATTTTGGCTGTCCTCATTGCAGTATCTGAGAGCTGATCCTCAAAAACATGTCAGTGTTTTCTTTCTTTTCTGCCATCCTGAAGCATGTTCACATGTTTTCCTGTTCATTTTCAATAGTACCCATGAGAACAATACTATTGTGAAATAGCTGGGGTGAAGAGGTACATTTTGTATTAGGGCTGAATATCGAAAAAGTAGTGGCTATTCTTATTTCTCCTGGGTGTCAGTTTCATGGTTTTGTTAAGGTTCTGCTTTCAGCAGTCTTTAACCTACCTTACTGATCGATATATAGATACACACTCACACATGCACATTACGCACACACATACACACTTTGGTGCAAATCTACCCTGCCTTCTACAGAATTGTTGCAAGGGAATGCAACTATTTTAGGAAGGTGCAGTCATAGAGGGAGAGACCTCTCAAACACACCAGTAGCATGATCAAACTAATTCTTATTTGGAGCACTTGACTTACTCGGAGCACAAGCAAGAGACTTGATGGTGCACATCTCAGGGCATGTGCACAGTCTTACCTGGTGTCCTGGGGGCGTCCCACGGCTCCAGTGGCAGTGTCCAGGGATGTGAAGCCTGGCTGACAGCCAGAGACTGGTTTTGGCTTTGGGAGGCATGTATTGCCACCACATGCACCGTTGCGCTTTTTCTAGCAAATGTTTTTTTGACACTGGGATCTCCTGTCCCTGCAACTGACTGCATGTGTCGTGCATGGGCCTACAGCACTGGAAACTGCACATGCATGCTCATCTGAATGCACCCATTCAAGGGGAAAAATAAACAAACTTGCACAATGCTGGAAAGTTTCAATCAGAAGACAAAAGATTTGATGTTCACATTCTTTTACAGTATAAGAAAGATATTTCTCAGGTTCTTCAGTAATCAGTTTTAACTGAAAGGAAAAAGTTAGGTACCTGTAGAGGGGGAGTATTTGAAAGAGTCACTAGTTTACTGGTAAATCTTTACCATCCTCTTAAAATACAATGGCATATTCAACAACCAATCATCAATAAAGTCTTCTCTGAATGATAAAAGGTAAAGCAGAAATGTAATAACTGAACTTTTTTTTTAATTGTTTTTTTCAAGTTTAGTTCATTTTAGATTTAACTGGCCAAACTACCATATTTACTTGAGTATAAGATGACCTCGATTATAAGAAAAGCCCCCCCCCCCAATAATTAGATTCTATATAGAGAAAAAATATAAATTTGTTATACTTTTCCAGGTATAAAATCAAATTATTAGAGGTTTGCCTTGAATTTGGCCCTCCTAACTATGACAGTGGGGAAAATAAATTGGGGGGAAGGCATGGTGAAGTAGTACCCTTGCCCTATTCCCCTCCCAGCTTCTGCCCCCTGTAGCCCCTTCCCCTTCCTGTCAGACCCTCCTATCTCTGAACACATGGAAATGAAGAGCAAATCTGAAAACAATGATTTTGAAATTAAACTTAGCTGTAGTAATTTCTATATAATACCCATACTTTGCTCATCCAGAACTGAGGGACGTTGCCTTTTTTTAAACTGTTTTTGGTTTTAGTATAGGAATTCCATAAAGACTCTGTTAAACAGCATTTTAGCACCTACTTATATATAATACAAACTTAGCATCATATTAGTCCAAAGCCAAAAGGCTCATTATTTACCATATAGTTCTTTGGGCTGGGCCTCACCAGAGTCAACAGGATTTCAAGCCATGGTGACCTCACAGTTCAGCATTGCTCAGTATGGCTGTGTACTCTAGCTACCCCCCACAAAGGATCCATGTTAGTAACCCCACACTCATGACTGGAATCAAGTGTTCTTGTCATGAGTCCTGGGATATTCCAAAAAGATATATGCATACGAGGCACAGGGCAATCTGATCTGACTTCACTACATGGAGCCACACTCATAAAACTTAAGCACTCACAGAAAAAAAACTAGCACATGCTCAGTACCCACAAGCCATGGCTGTTTCGGTTTTACATGTTAGATCTTTGTGGATGCTTGCAGACATTTATAAAACAAAGAAAACAGTGTTTTACTGAAAGAAGTGCATTGCTTCAACCTGGCTCTGCAGCCTCTGTATAGATCTGGTGCTTCAGTGGGGCTGTTTGGTGCTTTTAGCTAAAGCTGATTCAATCAGCTATTAGAAAAGCACCAAAAAGCCCCACTAAAGCACCGATCTTTACAGACGGCTGGCAAGCTGGGTTAAAGTAATGCATTGCCTCTTATGGGCATGTGCGGGGCTTGGTGCGGGCACACACCAAGTTTAATTTAAAGTGCTGGGTTTTCTGAGGGGGTGGTATTATATCTGCAAGCACCCACTGGCAAAAACCAAACTTGGCACCAATGACCACACTAATCATATATGACAGTCTGAGACAGGAGGCAACAGACGGATTTTGAGTGAAATGTTTGGAGCCCCACTGGTGTTGTTTTCCAGGCATTTAAGGATGGCAAAGAAACAGGAATCACTGGAAATGGGAAAGAAAGGCACAGATCAGTTGTAGGAATGAAGAGGAAACTAAAATGTATGCAGTGCTCACCGTAATTTAAAAAGAGTCAGCACTGAGAGGGAGTGTAGTTAATGGGCACTACCATATCTTATTCAGATGGGTTGCACTAATCTATCCCTGTGGTAGACTCCCAGGAGAGATACCATGGTCAACCAGGCGGTTTTAGTTACCTGGCAGGGGAGATGCTCCTCTTCTTGAACTTGAATGGCTTGGTGTAGTTAGAGGGGGAAGGCCTATCCCTTGCACTGTGGGCAGGCTGACTCCCGTGAGAGTCTACAAATGCCTCCAAAGGCTAGGATCTCCGCTACACAATTTATGGGGATAGGGAATTATTCTCAGACTTTCCCTCTAGCTTTCTCCTTTGGCCTTTTAGCTAGGGGCAAGTGAGACTAGAGGGCATCTGAACTCCAACGCCTCTGGGCTTGATAGGATGCCTGCCAGGGATTTGGGAGAATCTGAAGCCCCAGACTGAAGTGTCTTGGAGGCAGGATACTTGCTGGTGATAGCAACACAGAGACTTGAATGACTGAGTTCTTCTCAGACAAAATTTGGAGCTTAATTCACAACTGATTTGGACTTGAAAACAAAATTAAAAAAAAAATTTGTAGTAGGTTCCCATTAACATATTTTTCCCATATGGGCCATCTGTTTTATAGTTTTGCTCAGTGCCTGCTGCAGTTAAGCAACCTCATAGTTGGTTTCCATTACTGGGCACATGCTGCTTTTAGCAGCAGTTCAAAAATAGACAATATATTTAATGAGGTATCCTTGTATGCAGATATAGGACTTTTTCCCTCATGCTGATTGAAGGAAAGAACTTTGTCTTGTATGCAAGTAATTACGGTAAATCACATAAGATTCAAATCCTATTTAGATTACCCACGAATGGGCTGTTAGCAGATGACTTTTTTGTCTGCCTGAGCTTTTCAGTAAGAACCCTTAGATGACATTATCTTCCTACCAATTTCATACAAAGCTATTTTGCTCTTGCATCTGTTATGTTTTCTTTACTATTTAAACAGGGGTTTATTTAATTTAGGACAACTCTAATTTCAGTGCTTCAAAATAGGCACTATTTTACCTAGTAGCTGTTGTGGCTTTCTGTCTGATGTACTCTAAGAATGAAATACTAAAGAGGGGAGGGACAACTGGAGCGGCAGCCTCAGGTGCCAAATTTTAGAGGCAAAAATACAGCCCCAGCCACTGCTGGACTAGCTGTGCCACTACTGCCAGCATCTGAGAGCTGTTCATGGTGCCATGATGTTACATCCTGCCAACATGTTATGAGGCATGAGGAAATAACATTTATGATTATTTGATCAAGGATATGAAAAGGAAGGATGACAGGTATGGAAATACGATAATGTGTTTACTCATGTCAGTGTTTTTATTCAATTAAAAAAATAATACTGACTCATTTACAAGTATAAATACAAGTACTATCCTGCTGTGGAGTTTTTTTACTCTGCAGCAGTGCATGTGTAGATGCTGAAGTGACTTAATGGGGCATGAGGCAGCTTCAGTGGAGGGCTGCCAACTGGCTAGCCCTGCACTGAAGCACCCTTGTGCCCCAGCCAGCCCCTCCACAGCATGTTGAGCCAAGTTGGAGCAGCCTCAGGCTGGCAGGCTGACTACTCTGACCTTCTGCCAGCCAAGGCTGCTATGATCCAACCCATTTTGCTGCAGTCCTGGGAGGTGTAAACACAATGCTCCCAAGAGCAATAAACCTCAGAAGCACTGGAGTTTATTGCATCACATTAATATACATATTGAGATGCACCCAGCAAGGGTACTGTTAGCCTGCTGCCGCCAAAGCAACTGTTTGGTTGTGAAAGTACTAATCTTCTTATGCTCTTTCAAAAGACAATTGCCATCTTGGGTTGCATGAACGGACACATAACTCCCAAGAAGTATGAACACCATTCAGCACAAGTGAAGTTTCAGCTGAAGACCAGGAAGTGGACATGTTCAAAAGGTGAACAGTGAAAAAGATTTGGGGTTTGGAAAGAAATGGAAGGAGAGAAGAAACAGGGAATGTTTAGTCTTAGGAAAGAAAAATAATTAAAAAGTGTCATGAAGGAGAATGACAAACAATTGTTCCCCTTAGCTTCTGAGGGTAGGACAAGAAGAGAGAGCTCTAAACTACAGGTAGGCAACTTTAGCTAAACCTCTGGAAAAACTTCTTGTGTGTTTTAGCAATGAAATAATGGAGCAAACTACCTAGGGAAATTGTAGAACATAATTCACTAGATGGTTTTTAAATAGGCTGGATAGTAATCTTTTGATGGAGAAGGCTGGGACAATTTAAAACAGAGAATCCCCACATGCTTGAAGGCTGGACTAGTCAGCCTTAAATTCTCTTCCAATCCTATAATTCGTCTATGCATATACTAGTTAATAGTACCAAAGGCAAGGATTTTCTGTGATACCTTTTCTTGCACCAACAGTATAGTCAGGATGTTGTTCCTGAAGCATTTGGTCATCAAGTATTCTCTTTCAGTACAATTCAGGTGAAATTTTTTAGACACTTGATGTCGAAAAATTTGTCCAACAGCTCTCCTAACTACACAGTTGGTCCAATAGCACAAAAAATCCTTGCCCGTCATGGAGTTGCTGGACCATCACGGCTATGACAATGCTCCAGCCATATGACAACATCAGCTAATGTGAAACATACAGTCCCCCCTGGCCACTCCCCCACTTCCCCTGACCAGATTGAAGGAACACCAAGAAATGGGAATTCAGATTGTTTCTCTGTGTGGCAATGGCTGTTCCCAGGATTAGAAACAAAAGTGTTGCTGTACATTTGCTCTAGCTGCATTTTTTTTTTCTTTTATATGGCCTCCTTCCATTTCTTTTGATAACCATGATGTTATAGATTATTTCTGTATGTACTATTTATAGATATTAAGTTATTTTGGCAGTAATATACAAACATTTCTTATAGTGATAGCAATAGCTAGTAGCTCACAGTCTAACAAAACCACAAGTTAAAAAAAAAGTGATATTCATTAAGGCAGAACAAATTCTGTCTCATTTACTCCAGCGTACTTCCACAGAAATCAATAGAATAATTTCAAAGCTATGCTAGTGTCACTGGAAACATGATCTTTTCCAATGTCTAACATAAAACAGATGTCCTCTTTTGCTGTAAAATTTAGCTTCTCCTCTTCCTTAATTAAAAGGTAATGTGAAATCGTTGGGATACAAAGCACCTCCCTATCACATAGCATTTCACCAGATCAGTCTATTGATATATAAAGCAGCATACAAGGAAGCTAAACTGATTTATTTTTCATGTAACAGGGCATGTAACCAACAATGTTATGCACATGTCAGGACCTTTATAATAACAATAACCTCAGGTCCTGGACAAATGTCACCTTTACACTCACATAATTTTCACTCAGTTTTGAACCAAAATTCAAGTTAAACCAGGATGTAGAGTGGAGGCACAGTTTTTTTGCTGTGTGGCCTTTGCCCCAGTAAATGCCTTTATTGAAGAGGAGTTGTCTGCTTTGCTGCTTCAAACTCAGCATGATTTTTTTTCCTTTGAAGAGCTAAAGGCCTTCTCTCGTGAAGTGAACTCAAGGATAAGTCCTTGAAGGAGGGTCATGGGTAACCAGGTAGGGTCAAGTAAAAGTCTCCGAAGAGCCAGGGTTCCCCCCCATTCTAGAAGCTACACTTGGGACTGGTTCCAGTGGTACTCAAAAACAGGAGAAGGCTAGAGGTCTATGACAGTGTGCTGCTTGAAATTTTCTACGTGAAGATGTTTTTGACAGAAAACTGAATTTTCACAATTAAACACACTTTTTACAACACTGCCTTCTCAAAGAAATTTTGACTTTTGATGTTAATCCTAGGTGCATAAAACAAAATACTTGTGCTGAATATTTAAATGGCATATATACTCTATACTACAAACACACTTCCTTGAAAAATCAGTCCTTCAACAGTGAAGTGCATATCTTAAGCAGGGAAGTTTCATAGTTGTTAGGGGCTGTAAGGTACCTTACAGATCATTGGGTCCAGACCCCTGCACTTGGGCAGCAAAGACTGCTGGGATCAAATGACCCCAGCAAGATGGGCACCAAGACATTCATTTTCTTTGCCACAATTTCACTTCCTAGAGGCACAGAAGAATAAAAAGGTTGTGCTACAAAATGTCTGCCAGCTTTCCTTCCAGAAAACAAAAGTGAAAGGGCAGGGGGAGTGTGCAGTCTAGTATTAACCCTTTCACATGTGCTCTCAAATTGGCACAAGTCTTTTGGTAAGTTTTATCCCATAGCAAGAGTATGGGAGATGTGCAGCACTGATAACATACGTACCAAAGTAATACATATTCCTCAAGCCTTTGTTATGGGATAAAACCTGGCAAAAATGAGTGGCAGTTTGGGAGTAGATGTGAAAGGTTTAACATTGGACTACATCTCCCTTTCCCTGGCAGGGAAGTAAAGACTGACAAATAATTTGTAGCACAGTGTTTTCATGAAAATAAAATAGCTCTTAGCCATGGCTACCAAAATATTCTCTCTTATATTCTGCCTTCCAAAAATAACATGCATGTCTTATTTAGGTGTGTGTACTATGCCAGAAAAAACAATATTTCTCTGCAGGTATGTGTCTTGGTACCTCCTGGGAGTTCTAGGTCCCTACCTAATGTCCTCATTCTCCTCCATTGTCTGGATTCCCCTACCAACCTCACTCTCTCATGAAACAGCAACATAATTATGAGAATCCCATGATACACCATGGGAAGAGACCATCATTAATTTTATTATTTGTGCTCTCATAATACCTAACAGCCCTTGTCACAAACTAGGATCTACAGTCCTCTGCTGTGTATGAACACAAAAATAGTTCCCCTTTCCAATGAGAAGGGAAAAAGCATATGGCTACATACTGGTGTAGGATTATGAAGAAATAATGAAACAATAATTGTTACCATGATACATAGTGGTATCTGCATACATGTAGACTGTTGAATTTAATACAAGGAAGCTTCTCCCATTATGAGGGGCACATAGCAGACAGCACAAATTGCTTGTTTGAAAATTTAAGAAATGGGTGAAGGAAGCTGGCATTCTGGGCCAATCAGAGGAGGAAGCTAACACTTTGATAGTGAATGAGGGATGACACATAAGTATCTTAAAAGTAAAATCATGTTCGATAGGATAGAGAAAGGGAGCCATCAGAAAGATGCAAGGAGACAGATTATGTAGTAAAAGTGACAAGTTAGGAAAAGGATATTTACAGCATTCTGAATGGAAATGACCTGATACAATGAATGTGAAGAGAGAAACAAGGGCTTTACCTTCCTAAATACACATTTTCTTATGTGTTATGTCCATAGCCCAGATGTGTGGACCTAAGGAGACAGATCAGAATAAAAGATGATACCAGCTTGCAACCTAGTGACAGCTACAATAGTGATATTGTCCACAGTGATTCAGAAAGGAGGTAAGAGGGAAGTTTCATAAAACAGAAAAGAAATTTACTTTAGTCAGGCTGTGCTTGAACTGATGGCTAAATATTCCTCCAAATTTTGATAAGAAAATGCAATATGGTAGTTTCATGGAATGTTCTTGTACTGTACCCTCTTCTTCTTTTCCCCAGGAATAACATGTTTATCTGTGTTGCTCTCCTGAGTACACTTGTCTAGATCTCTCTTTGGAGTGTCTCCTAATATGACACCTATTTGTATTACCATATTTTGACATATTTATATTTATATGAAAGAATGATGTTTTAATATTGCTCTGAGAAAGAAAACCCCTGAAAGACCAGGCTTCTGAGAATTAAGTTACAAAACCAAAAATGTCTGTGCATATGCCATCTCTGCAAGTACTACTTCCCAGATCTGGTATGCCTAGAAATGACGTCAGATCACAGCATCTCACAATGAGTACATATGTATAGTCGAATCTCCACTGGTAACATGCTACAAATTTCTGCACTCAACTAAGAAAAAAGTTATAATGATAAAACAGACTGAGGAGAGCATAAGATTTCTTCTCTTCAGAAAGAGATTTATTTAGTGAATGCAAATCCATGAAGCCAAGCAATAGCCTCCTCATTAGCCAAGTTCAAAGTTATTAATCCATCTCTTAGTTTGTAGAGGGGACACTCCTCAGTGATGTGCAGCATTGTTTGCATCTCTCCACAAGTGCACAATGGGTTAGTACTGAGGCTCCAGTGCTACAGGTTGGCTGCACGGGAGTCTTGGCCTGTCCAGAATCTGTTTAGCAGGGACCACTCCCGCTGTGGTAGTTCAAAGCCAGCAGGTTGACTAATGGGGTTTGTCACAAGGAACTTGCTTGTAACTTCCTATGATTCCAATTCCTTGATCTAGGGGGCATCTGCAGATAAATCCTGGTCAGGGAGGTTGCTCCATAAGGAGTGTTGTGAAGGAGGGCAGGCCTTGGGTGCCCTGAGGCAACCGGAGGCTGAGTCCTCTGTGGAGATGCTCTGGCTGCTAGAGCATCTCTGTGGTTGGCCCTTGCCCTGGTGTTGAAACACATGGCCAGCCAGGCTGCATGTTCAGCACCAGGACTCCAGTGCCAGTGAGTAAGGTGTCGGGGGTGGGGGCTGGAGGAGGGGGAAGGAGACC
>NW_017729026.1:37043571-37053010 GCF_001723915.1 Gavialis gangeticus
CCAATGGCCCTGCTCACTCTCCCAGCCCCCCTGACCCCTGCCCTGCCCAGCCCCCCAAGCTCCCCTGATCCCTGCCCCCCCACCCCATAGTTTAAAAAAAAACAACAACAACAACTTGGCATTTACCAGCAGCTCCAACTGGCTCTGGCTGACTGGAGCCCTGCTTGCACACTGCTGGGCAGGGTGACAGCCCCAGAGGCCCCAGCCCAGGCACTTCTTCCCCCTAAGTGCCCTGTCCTGCCTGAGGGGCTCTGCCAGGAGGCCCTGGAGCCCCTGCTCTCCACCCATGCTTCTAACATAAGAAGAGGCTTTTTTTCCCTGTTTTTATTTCTGGGGGTTTTTTAAGTGATGGTGTCTGAGGTTGTGGGGGCTGCAGCAGCCAGCGGGGGATGGAGCCAGGTGGGGTAGAAATTGGGGCTGGAGTGGGGCATGTGGGCTTTGTGGAGGGGTGGTAACCCCTGCAGGGGCCATTTGGCTCCTGTTCAGGGGCCATAGCCCTTGTGTGGAGGCCAAACCCCTGTTGGGGGGCTGAACCCCTTGTGTGGGTGCCAAATCCCCTTTTGGGGGGGTTGAAACCCCTTTTGGGGGGATTTAGCCCCTGTGTGGGGGCTGAAACCCCTGTTGGGGAGCTGAACTCCTTGTGTGGGGGCTCAATCCCCTGTTAGGGAGCTGTAGCCCCTGTGGGAGGGCATCAAAATATATATTCATGAATTCATGAAACATGTATTTAGAGTTCACTTTGTTATTATGATAAGAGACTTGCTTTAGCACAGTAGATATATCAATAAAACATTGTCCAATGGATCGCTGTCTCTGTCTCGCTCTCTGTCTTTATAGTGGTCTTTTGTTTTACTTGTGGAGGAACATGGATTTGGGGGTATTTTACAGAGTGACTTTGGGATTTTTTTAAATCAGGGATTTTTCAGTTTTCCAATAGGGAACACCAGAATTCCTGCTTGGGAGGCCAGTGGCAGGACCCTGCCTGCTCAGAGCTGGCACCTTGGACCCAGCTGGCTGTGGCTGACCTCGTGGCCAAATGGGGCCAGGAGGACATGCTTTGACAATTCAAAGCAGGCCACCACACCTGGAACATCTTCTGGGCAATAGCTGCCCAGCTGGCCAGGCAGGGGGCACACATGGCAGTAGCCCCGCACAAAGGCCAACTCTGCAACCACAGTCCACTGGCAGCTGGCCCAGAGGGGCAATTGCCTCTACTGCCTGTGCAGTCCCCATCCAGGTCTGGCAGGTGCACAGCAGGTCACAGCCAGACAGCAGCCCCCACTGCCAGACTGCTGCAGTGGGTAGAGGGTGCAGGGAACTGTCAGGGCTGCTTCAGCAGTGCAGCTGGAACAAGGGGTAGTATCCACAGGTACCAATTGGCTGGAACCCAGAAGCTCCTGAGAGCTAGTAGCCCTGAGCTACTTGCCAGGGATTCTTTTATATTGCTGGGGCCAGGACAGAGCAGCTTTTTATACTGCTGGGGACAGCACAGGTGCTGGCCCTGGGCTCTAGCTCCCCCTACCTGCAGATCTGGGAGGAGTCAGGCAGGATTATTTTGCCCCAAGTGGCACAATTTGCTCCACAACAAAGTGCATGTCTGAGCACGTGCACTGAGGCTAAAAGCCCCAGCTCAAATCTGTACTGTTTCTATTTGAGCTGCTGCAAGCGCATGTGCTTGCATGTGTGGATGTACCCCTGGTGCTCAGTGAGTACTCAATAATGGATAAATGTCTGTTTGACTAGAAGTTTCAAGTGGGGTTCTCCAATGGTCCATCCTGGGTCCAGTAATGTTTAATATCTTGATTAATGATTTTGATGACAGCAAATATGTGGAAGACACCAAGCTAGATAAAGTTCCAGATACTCTGGATGATAGGATTAGGATACAAAATGAGTTGGATAGACTGGAAAAAGTTATATGTAACCAACCAGATGAAATTTACAAGGACAAGTACAAAGTCCTGCACTTGGGACAAAATAATTGTATGCACAAATACAGACTGGGGAATAACTGGCTAGGCTGCAGTACTGCAGACATGAATATGAGGGTGTCATGATACTGCCATCCTTGGGATGCCCATGATGTCCCTAGGGCTCCATGACCATGCCAGCTCTGCCCTACGGGCGGGTACTAAACTCTCCTGCCATGTCTTGCTGATATAAAGGATGGATTTGGAGGCTGTCTTTGTGTCGCTGCTCGGTCACAGTCTTGAGAGGCTCCCCTAAACTCTGTAGGTTGCTGGATCCCTTTATTGGGTCCCATACTTAGGAGGTGCCTTATGATACCCGCAAGCCTTATGGGCTAGATGCAGGACTCCAAAACCTCCCCTTTATCACACCCCATGCCTTGCAAATATTATGTAGACATTGTCTTCTTGTGTTGAGGCCTCAGTTTAGTCCAGCCTCAGTAACTTTGCCCTCTGGCACTGGGGTCTGCTCACCTCCTGTCACTGCACCCTCTCTGGCACTGGGGTCTCCACACTGTAGTGTGCCCCAATGAGGCCTCCTCCCCAGTAGCCTCAGCTCAGTCCACTAGTTTAAATAACAATAGAAAGCACAACCATAACATAGGGTCCACACTCTAACCCCTTTTAGAACCCCTCCCAATTTACTGGGCCTCCCCCTGCCACCAGTACCTATGAACTCTTATAGCCCCTTAATCTTACCAGGAGCAGAACAGGCAGTCAAGCATCTCCAGTTAGTTTCCTCTATGATTGCTCCTTCTCTCTTGGCTACTGCCAGAGAACTAACACTCTGGCCCCAGTCCTGGGGTTTATCTGTGCCCAGAGCCCTGCCTTCTTCTGGTCAGCTGACTGGGTACAGGTGCAGGCTAATTCCCTCATTAGCCTGCTGCCACAGTAACCTGCACCTGTGGGGTTCCGGCCTGGGTGCTAGGGCCTGCTGTTTAGGAAGTTTCTGCCCACACTAAGGAGCAGGCACCTTAGTGTCCTGTGACAGAGGGTTACAGCAAACTAGTAATCCTCAACCAGGGTACCACAGCTCTCTGGGGTGCCTTGAGATCTTTTCAAGGATATCACAAGGTGCCACACAATATTAGTACTGTTAGGCAATGTAACACGATTCACAGAATAAACCCAGAGATTTCAAGTAGGAATCCACCATGTTAGAAACATTATGATCTGTTTTGCTCTTTCTGAATACTCTGTAACAGAAATGAGTAAAAAAAGAGTGAAAACTAAAAGCGAGCAGTTTCCAAAGTGTGTACCAAATATAACAAGGGGTATTTCAAGTCTAAAAAGTTTGAGAACCACTAAAAGTTTGAGACCATAAACTCATAAGATGACTATAAGTCAACAATATACTCTTGTTGCAAAAAAGATCAATAGTATACTGGGTTTTAGTAACAGGATTGTCACTTGCAAATCTAAGAAAGTGCTTCTTCTGCTCTAATTGGCACCAATGAGGCCTCACTTGGAGTACCATGTTCAGTTTTGTCCCCCACACTTCAAGAAGGAGGTGGACAAATTGGAAAAAGTCAAGCAGAGAGCAACAAAAATGATTAGGAGCCTGGGAGGCAAGACTTATGAGGAGAGACTGGAAGAACTAGTGCTATTTAGTGTAGAAAAGAGAAAATTGGTGGTGGATTTGTTAACAGTCTTCAAATGCCTGAAGGGTGATTATAGAGAGAATGAACATGGGCTTTTCTCTGTAGCCATAGAGAACAATACTAGGAAAAATGGCCTCAAGCTGCAGCAGAGAATATTTAGGTTGAAGATTAAGAGGAACTTTCTGCCTATAAGGGTGGTCAAGCATTGGAACCAGCTATCTAGAGAAGCTGTAGAATTTTTCTCCCTAGAAATTGATAAGATCAGATAGGAAAGACATTTGGCTGAGATGGTTTAATTAGAGATGATTCTGCCTTAAGCAGGAGTTGTACTAGCTGACCCTGTGAGGTAGCCCTACTTTCCCATGATCCTAAACAAAGTAATGTATGCATAAATATATTGTTTTTTTCTTTTTCTTCATAGGAAAGGTAGAACCTGTCATTTTTATTGAGAAATTTAAATCAAAGATTTGAAATTATAATATTTATATCTTTAATCATTTTACTTGCATCATCTTCAGCCAAATCTTAGTTACTCACATAGTCTGTGATGACTATGTATCTCCTATAAATAAGTAAATTATATTGTCTTATAGGTGCAATTTGCTCTCGTAAAGACCGACAAATTCAGCTAAAGTACTCAAAACTGTGTTTGCCGCACATAAGCCTTGTACTGACACTGATCATATCTACATGAGATGCTGACTGTGTAGTTGTTACTGCTCAGTCATTTAGTACTTGCATACAAAAGTACTAAATGACTGCACAGTAACCAGAGTTACTGCAGTGCACAGTAGTGTCCCCAAATGGCTTTTTAGTGATGCTGACTGCTCAGTAGCTTGTCACTACTGCACAGTAGTAATGAGCTACTGCTCAGTAGCAACAAGCTACTGCACAATCAGCATCTCGTGTAGATGCAGCCACTTACTTTTAGGGTGATTTTTACCCTGTATAAATAACCTTTTCCATCATTTAAATATTTGTAAAAAGTTTCTAAATACCCTTTTCTGGATAGTACACTATGGTAATATTCAAGCAATAATTTAATCCTCTAACTTGGCCTAAAATATTACTATTGATTAAAATTTAGGAATTTTGGTCTTTCAGCAAAATTGACAACATTAAAATATCTTCAGGCTCAAAAAAATTAAATTATTATGAAAATGAAGTTGATCTCAGAGGTTGGAATGCTAAATAACTAAAAATGAGCCTTTCTTTTTTCAAATGGGATTTTGTTCATCACTTAAGGGAGGAGTTACAGTGTAATAATGTAATGGAAGTTGTTAAACGTTGCCACAAATGAGATTGAAAAATGGGAATCTGTTGTAACAGTTCATTTAATGACAGATGAACAACAGCAAAGGTAATACACAGGAACTCTTGTGAAGCCTGAGATGTAATTGGTCTTTAGGGCAGATGATTATATTTAGCTGGTTACTGTTATTGAATTTTTAATATATTATAATTTATTGAATTAATAAAATGCAGACCATCACTTACATCTGGCTGGTAGGTTATAATTCGGTTTTACTGCAATTTTCAAAGTTTTAGAATTTCTTTTGGTCCCCCACTGCAAGTAAAACAATGTTTTATGAAACAAAATAGTGTCAAAATGTGCAAATGCAGGTAGCAAATTTAATTGTGATTAAGGGTTTTTACAGCACAGTAAGCGTGCACACAGGTAGACATGTGCATGCTTACTGTTTATTAAAGTAGGCTACTGCACAGTAACATGTCTCATGTAGATGTGCCCAGTGGGTGCATCTACATTAGATGCTACATCGCCATAGCAATGAGCTATGGTGTTGTAAGTCATCACTATGGCTATGTAGTGTTGGTGGGCATAAACCTAGACAGGGACAGATCTCAGTCAGCCATGTGGAAGCCCTGCTGGTCACAAGCTTGTCCCCATGTGCATAGTATGGATTTGCAGCAGCAGCAGCTCTCCCACCCTGTGCACATCAGGACCCCTCTCACTGCATAAAGGGCCAGAAAACAGCTGTTCACTGGCCCCATGCTCCCTTGCAGCCCCTGGGCTAGCAGACAAGGGGGAGCCTGGATTTCAAAAGGGCAGAGCAGGGTGGGAGCAAATCTGCTTCCAACAGGCTTACTGAGAAGTATTTTTACTGTGCAGTAAGCCTACTTCAAATTAATTGTACGTGTAGACATGCCCACAGATATTAGGAATTATTCAATATTGCACATAGATAGTCTATATATTTTAATTAGAACATTTTATCTAATTTTGTTCAATCATATCTACATGACTTTTGAATTATTATTTTTTGTGACTATGGTAGAGGACATTCTTCTGGTCCGGAAAAATCATGATATCAGCAAGTTTTAAACAATATTGGACATAACATAAAAGGAAATAAAAAATATGTGGGAAAAAAGTAACCAATTGTATGTGCATGCCATAGCTACTAGGAAGTGAATTTTTATCTATGAGCTGCACTGCAACGCAAACTGTAAATTACCACCAGATACAGAACTCCAGCACATGCTGGAGCATATCCTCAAGTACTATAAACTGTCTTAGATTCAGAAAGACTGGTCCTGTGTTTTCATGTCTATCTTTTTTATTAAAAGATCATTGGATCAGGCACTAGCCTCACTTTTCACTTGCACAGCACTAAGCATATGGTCAGTGCTAAGCAAACCAGGTGGAGTACCAAGAGGCATTGCGCAGAATATATGAGAGCTCTGGGCAGAAGGGAGCGCAATCTCCTATGCCCCTTTAAGGACTGAAATATACGTCTTGTAGCTGACCAGCTTCATTCATGGGTGTATAGAGGTGACAGAAACCTTATTCCACATATTCTTCAACTGCATCTCGGCAAGCAGATCCCAAGCAGGAGATGATTAATAGCAGCAAAGAGGTTAATTCTAGTGAGTCTTCTGCAGGTTGTGTAAAGCAGGGAGCCTCTTTTCTCCTTTTCTCTCTTCACTGAACAATATATAGGGACTCTGATGTAGCCCCAAATGCATTAGTCATAGAAGTGTAATATCTAAAGGTAAAAGCAAATGAAAAGCTTCCCAGAAAGAGGCAAATGTTCTAGTAATGTACACTTGTTGCAGAAAAGGACACCATTAAGGAAAAGTTAATGTATCTACACCTTTTTCACATTAGTCTGAGCAACTCAATACAAACTGAGAAGTAGTTTGAATTCTGCATAATTTAGCTTTCTGGGTATTTTACACACACATGTATATGTGTGTGTGTATACATAAACTATATATAGTGTAAAGTATACACTATGTATATGTGTATGTGTATATACAATATATATACATACACTATATAGAGTATAGCATATATAATATGTGTGTGTGCATGTGCACATCATACATTTGACAACGATGCTATTAAATATTAATATTACTAACTAGTAAAGCAAAGGCCAATTGATGCATCATGAAATATTTCATGAGACAGTTATACTTTACTGATATTTTAATACTGTCATTCTTTTAACTCCTGATTTAAGTCAACTGAAGTCAAGGTGCTTTATTTTTGTAATGTACTGGGCTTTGGATTTGGCCTCCCATTGCTTGATCACCAAACCTGATTATTTATACACCTTTCAGTTTTTAGTGAAAATTAGCAAATGTATGCTATGCTCTACTATATTTTGAAAAGATCTTGTTTGCTTGTTTGTCCTCTTCCCTCTCCCCCTTCCCATGGAAACATGTTTGAGTGGGGCTCATTAATATTTGCAAAAAGTAGAGCTTGGACAAATATAGGTGTATCTACACATATAAATGTTCCACAGTGGGTTTACCTTGGGCAGGCATCTACATATGTGGGGAAACAGGAGCAGATTTGCTGCTCATGGCAGCAGTCTCCTCCCACCCCCACCATCCCTGCACCAGGCCCCTGCAGCAGCCAGGAGGAGCTCTAGGTTCCCCCTGGGTGCTAGCCTAGGGGCTGGCAGAGAGCATGGGGCCAGGAGACAGCTGTTTCCTGGTCACTGCCCCCAGGAGCTTCCTGCTGCCAGGGCAGGCTCTGCCACTGGAGCCTGGGCAGAGACAATGCCCTCCTGCCCTTGCAGCTGGGAGCTCCCAGCCCTGGCTCCATGATCAGGGACTTGGTGTTGGGAGATTCTTATCAGAGCTAGGATATTCTTATTAAGTCTTATCAGAGCTGGGGCTAGGAGATAAGAATCTCCTAGCCCCAGCTCTGATCACAAAGCCAGGGCTGGGAGCTCCCTGCTGCTGGGGCAGAGGGACATAGTTCTTAAGAAATCCATATACTGTGTAGCATATGTACAGTTACCAGACAACTAACACAGAAATATATACACACCTTTCAAGCTAAAACTTGAACCCCTGTTTTACAGCTCAAAATGCAATCCCCAGTCACCAGAGGTAACAGAAGTGTTAGAGACAACCAGGAAGAAGTCTCTTCTCCATTTTAGGGGTTAGGCATAGGCAAATACATATAAACACAAGATTAAATTGCAAGGTAAAGAGTCTTCACCTCCAATCCAAGGTACTTAAAGGAAACTCATGATCATGGTATCCACTAGGATCTCCGTTTTACAAAAGGGGAATGAAGGCACAGAAAGATTAGATCGATCATTCACAATCATGGGAAGTTTATGGCAGAGATGGAAGTGAATACAGGTCTCCTACAGATCTCCAGCTATTTCACTAATCACTCAAATGTTGCACTTGAGAAACATTTTTTTTTCAGGATTTTCATAGTTTCCTGTCACTGGAACCCCCAGCCAAGTTCTGTAATTTCCCCAGGTTCACCTTACTCTTCACTTTCCCCTTTCTCAGGCTTCCCCCATTCTCACAACACAATTTTTTAAACTTCAGTTTTGCAAGTGATTAGCATTATCCATACACAACCTGGTGAAGCTTTAGACTTCTTCACCTGATAGCTACTACAAGCATTTCCTAGTGCTCCCTGACTCTATGGAAGGAGAAATAAGTTCATGGAGGTAACTGTGGGGAAAGAAAATGTGGCTGAAGAAAACAGGAAGAAAATCATCAGACTGAAATACTAGTTTCAACTTCGGTTTTGTTTGTTTGTTTGTTTGTTTGCAATGTTTAAGAATTTAATGAGACAGTCCAACTATGCTATTTGGCACACATCCACACTTGCACTTGCAGGGTGACTATTTGCTTCTCTCCAGGTCAAAAGTCTAGGACAAAACAAACAGACCTGAAGGACTGTTCCATTTCTAGAAAGCAGCCTTTTTTTTTTTTTTGCTTATGTTTATACAGGACACCCACACTTCTTACTTTTAAAAATGATTTTCCTATTTCTTCTGCCTTTGTGGGGAGATTCAAATGATTGCCATTGTGGCAAATATGTGACACTGCATTTCAATAGATAAACCAACATTAAGCTTTCGGTCTCTGATAATTAGTGAGGGTGAGGCAGAGATATTGTCTATTAGCCTGAAGTGAATTGCTGTGGAGATGTTGGATATCTGCCCAGTGATAAGGAGCAGAAAAGATACCAGGTCCACCACAGTAATTAATTAGATGTAAGACTTAATTCTAAGTGTATGAGTTTCTCCACTTGATAAGACTGGAAATGTTCTTCATTTGCAGTAAAACAAACAAACAAACAAACAAACAAACAAACAAAGGAACACCCTCTCAGGAGCTGCTATAATTAAAGTGCCCACAGCTCTTCATGTATTCAGCATCCTGTGCTTCAAAATGGCAGTGGAGTTGCATTAACTAAAGCTTGTTAGTAGTGAATACATGTGATGCATAGGCTGCTGGAGTGTGCTAATTAGAATCATCGCATTGAATTATTTTATGGTACCAAAAATTTGGAGCTACATTTGAAAGCAGCACCTCCTCTTCCATGCTGCCATGCAGTTTATAGTGCCATTAAATATATATATA
>NW_017729026.1:37053123-37059243 GCF_001723915.1 Gavialis gangeticus
ATATATATATATATATATATATATATATATATGCCTCTGACAGCAGATTGTTGTGACCCTAGGATAGAACACGTACTTAATATATACATTTGTCTATTACAAACTGAATTCCCTCAGAGCTCAAATGAAATAACCTACAAAGTCATCCTTACCTGTGGCTTGGACTAAGTCAGTGAGACAAGACATATGATATTTAGTGGTTAAAACAAAACAAAAAACAGAACAAAATACAATAAAACACTGATCTATAAATATCACCAAGCCCTATACACAACAATTTCTGTTCATTTTGCTGTAAGTAACTAAAGCTGGACGTTTCTATATATTCCCATTAGCATCTTTTGGGAAAAGTAGCCACTACAAGGAATCCATGCAAATAATTAAACATAATTAATTTATGATAAGGAATGCATGATAACAAACCTCAAGAGTAACTAGAATGTTGCTTGTTTTGCTCTTCTTGATAACCTTTATTATTTTTTTAATATTTTGTATGTGTGAAGGCAATTGGTGGTGGTCTACACTGCCTCTGTGCCAAATCTGAGAGCACAACTGTAAAGTACACCCTTTCCACACACTGCTAATCCATGTTCAATAACTCCATAAAATAAGGCCACCAAGTCATCACAAAGCTCAAATCCAACACCTCTCTTGGCCTGTCTCTCTCAGGGCATGTACAGACATTAAAAAGCCCAAGGAAGAATCAATCTAAGTTACGGTATTTTCTTTAAGCAACCTAGTTTAGATCAGGAATGGACAGTTCACATATTTGTTCTTTGGGTGAGGGGGGCGTGGGCACATAGGCAATCTGTACTGGCTGAAGCCCACAGGCTATTGGCATTTCTGCATGCCTCCCAGCATGCGCTGTGGGCTCCATCAGCTGCTGAAGACTGCAGCCAAGTGCCTAGGTCTCTGCCTGATTAGCTGCCAGGCATCGCAAGCATGACCTCAGCACCCTGCCACTATGGCCAAACATGTGGGCCATGGGACACCATTCCCAACACAGCTGCCATGGGTTTTCCATACCCACTCCTCCATCTCTTTGCTGCCCCCCTTCCAGATGTGCATAGTGTCCATCAGGACCCAACCACCCTTCCCTGTGCCCATCTTTGAGGCTTCCAGAAGATCCCCAGAGCTAGTGCTCTTCCTTCTGAATTGCACATGTGTAAAAGACAGCCTGGGGTTCCCTGTTACTTTAAGGAGAGAAACTGCAGCTGATAAAGCTCAGACAGATGAACTTAGAGCAGCTACCAGAGGAAAAGCTGCAAAAAAACACTGCTGGTTAGGCAGAGAGTTGCCCATTAGAGAAAAAGGGAATACCTGTAGAAAGTCAGGAGAACTTAGCCTAGGGTGAGCTGGCAGAAGAGAAATAGGCAGTTTGGGGCAAGAGGTCAGATACTAGTTTAGGCAGCAAAGGGCTGCCAGAGCAGCAGTTATGAGAAACAGCCCTAATGAGAAACCCCTGTGGGACTGGAGCACCACCTGCCTGGAAGGAGCAGAGCCTAGGCAGCATATAAACCTAGAGCCTGAGCCAGGGCAGGCAACCTGGCTTAGTAAATCGTACGTCCACAGATGCATCTCGAGCAGGTCCAAGGAGGTGATCCTCCCCCTCTATACGGCACTGGTCAGGCCGCAGTTGGAGTACTGCGCCCAGTTCTGGGTGCCGCACTTTAATAGGGAAGTGGACAGCATCGAGAGGGTCCAGAGGAGGGCCACTCGTATGATCAAGGGACAGCAGGGTAGGTCCTATGAGGAAAGGTTGCGGGACCTGAACCTGTTCAGCCTTCAAAAGAGAAGGCTGAGGGGGGATCTTGTGGCCTGTTATAAACTGGTTAGGGGGGATCAGCAGGCGCTGGGGGAGTCCCTGTTCCCCCGAGCGCCGCAAGGAGTGACCAGGAACAATGGTCACAAGCTGGCGGAGGGAAGGTTTAAGTTGGACATCAGGAGGCGCTACTTCACGGTCAGGGCGGCTAGGGTCTGGAACCAGCTTCCAAGTGAGGTGGTGCAGGCTCCCACCCTGGGGGTTTTTAAGAGGAGGTTGGATGACCACCTTATTGGGGTCATTTGACCCCAGTGCTCTTCCTGCCATGGCAGGGGGGTCAGACTAGATGATCTGCTCAGGTCCCTTCCGACCCTAGAAACTATGAAACTATAAACTGCAGAGTGAATAGTTCCTGGTCTAGAATGCTGCAGAATGATGCCCGGCTCATTTCTGAGTTGTCCTGGGGGCTACCAATTAGATGCTGATGCCTTGCTGCAAGGCCATGAACTACAAGTCAATGTTTGCACCTACAGTGAGTTATATTTATGTTATAGACAGTTTTTTTAATTCCTTTATTATAGTTTAATTCAGTGGCTTGTGTTTGGGACTATCAGGGGTTGATGGAGGCCCCAGTAGTGCCTGAGGGCGTGCAGGTATCCTGAACCCACCAGGGGATAGGGGCCAAGGACACAGAGTGGGATTTGGCCCAAAAGGCAGACAAGAGGGTAGCCTAGCTCAGGTAGAAGATAATCATATCCAGGGGACCCAGGCAGAGAGAGCCAAAGGAGGCTTATTGCCCAAAGCATAGCTACGATAGGGCCAGGGTGGGGCCAGCAGAGCCAAAGAAGCATCATTGCTCAAAAGCAAGGACTAACATTATGCAAACAAGAGCCAGAACCCAAAGGCCAAGACCCTGTACAGTAACACCTGTGAGGTATAGGTCTGGCTGTAGGGGAAGTCAGAGACTGTGAATAGCCCTTAACACTACATGTGCTTTTTGCAGTCTGGATGGGCTGATGTGAAGGCAGGGTTGAAATGGGGACATGCTAACTGTCAGGAAAATGGCAGATTGCTCTAGGACATATTAGGCAGCCTCCCTTCTGATCAATTAAATGCATCAAGATATGGCAGGTAAGTTAGAAGGGGAGGTCACCCTAGGGGCAAGGGTTGAAAGGTCAGTAGAGGGCATCACGGCAGCCCCTGGAGCCTAAACTTGCTACAGTGTGCCTCTCTGTCCCAGCCTTCCTGCACCCTGGCATGGTGTCCTACTACCCATACCCAAACATGGAGATCAAAGAGCTGTGGTATGTCCTGCTTTTGCCCTGCATGACTTTCTAAGGAGTCTGAGGGACATCATGTTTGCCCACCTGGATACAACGTAGCAGCTGGTTACCGTGGGAAAAAACTTCTAGTGCCCAAGCCAGTAGCTGGACATTCTACAGGGGGCCACCAAATGCACTCTGTGCCTACCAAGCATCCTGAACTAGGCCACCAACTTTAATTTGGCCAATGAGGATGAGGCCACCCAGGATACCATGAACAATGGGAATGAGGCCACCCAAAATGCTATTCACCTAGGATGACATGAATAACCCACCTGTTTCCTTCCCCTGTCTTCCCTTCAGGTGATTCCCAATTCCCCTAGTGCCTGGATCCCTGTCGCAGCCATGTGGAGTGGGGAAGAGCTCTACAATCCCAGGCAGCATGGCATACCTGTGCCTTCACCAGATGTTGGGGGAGGACTGGTTGAGCTGCAGCAGTGGCTGCTGTGCTGGTAGTTGTCCTGGGGGGGTACTATGCACATCTGGAAGGTGGGCAACAAGGAGATGGAGGAGTGGGTGTGGAAAACCCATGGCAGCTGTGTTGGGAATGGTATCCCATGGTAAAAGTGTTTGGCCATAGTCCGTTATGTTGAGGTTCAGAGGAGAGAGCTCCCATGAGGTAGAGAACATGGGCTTAGGTTCCAAGTCCTGGGTCTCAACTTCCATGGCATCACAGTTTTTTTCCCCCTGCTCCTTTGCACCATGCTTCCTGCCCACAACAATGCCTGAGAATATATCAAAGGAGCTGAGATCCAGCTGCAGTTGCAAGTCTGTTCCCAGATCCTATAATGATCCAGGGACCAGCAGCAAAGGGCCAGAGTCTTTGGAGGCTGCCACCATCAGTAGGCTTTGTGCCCTGTGGCTGCCAGTGACCTGCTTGTGGACACATACAAGGGCCATCCTGCTTCTCCTTCTCCTCCAGGGGGTTCCTGCCAATGAGTCCTTCAGCCCCCCCACCCCATGGTGATGTAGGTATGTGGGGTGGTGATGGCCCTGTCCACAGTGAGGAAGTAGAACAACTCCTCATAGAGGGACATGATTTGCCTCCTGCCTCTGGACTTTTTGTTGGCATTATGCACATGTTTGTACTGGATTTTCATCCATTTAGGCTTGACCTGGCATTGTACTGAGTCCCTGTTTTAGCCCTGTGCTGGCATCTACTGAGCAATGCACTTGAACAAGTCCCTATTGTGGTGCCCTTTGGATCTGGTGCTGGGTCTCCTCATCTCAGATGGTGACAAGATCCTTCATTTCCATCTAGTCCCAGTTGTGAGATGACTTGGGTATTGTAGGAGGACAGGACACGGTCTGTGGCAGTTCCCATGGGGTCTTGGCATCTATAGATGAGTAAGTTTCCTGCTGTGAGGAAATGGATGGAAGAACAGGAGAGTGGATGGATGGAAGGAATGGTGGGTGTACATAGGAGTGGGTGTCAGTTCATGGCTTTATCTCTTGCTGTAGCTGAGTACTTCCCCTGCTCCAGAGTGACTGGGACTCCACTGGCCAGGCCAACTCCCTGACCTTGAACTTTCCAGGGTCTTCCAGCAGATACCCCATGCCCTGGTCTACCTCACATGCTCCTGAAGTTTTCATGGGCATCTGCCTACTTGCTGTAGTTTGGATTCTCAGTGCCAGCCCAGCCCTAGTACTTTGGAACCCTGTACCTGAAGGTCAAAAAAGCTTACAGCACCCCAAGTGCATATGGCCCAGATACCTGCCAGCGGTAGCTGAGCCATGGAGGACAGGGTCGTGCTCTGTGCAGGGCCATTCCCAATGTTCTGTTTCCTGTCACCCCAACCCTCCAGACACGAGCCACCTACACTGGCTTCTGATTGGAGGGGGTGGGTCTATGTGTTGAAGAGTGCTTAGCTCTGGCCTCTGAGATACAGTGTGCAGGTGCCAGGATCATGGTCTGTGGGGCTGTGCCCAAGTGTTGGCCCATGGAGGTCCCTGACTGAGTACGTGGATGCCCAAGTCAGAAACCATGGGATTGTACCTCATCACAAGGGCTTGGGGATCCATGGCTTAGTGTGCAAGTGCCAAGGTTGTGGTTCATAGGAGTGCACCTGAGCTTGTGGGTTCTCCTGGGCTAAGTTTTTGTGTCTCCTTGTATGTCATGGGGTCACTTATGATTGGGTGTTGAAGGTGTGGGGGCATGGCCCAGTGACTTGGGTGCTCAAGTCCTGGGGCTCAGCATGGGACACTCGTGCCTCCCTTCCTCCCACTGACACATAGCTGGAAGCAGGAGGTGGTGTTGGGGAGACAGGCTGTGCTTACTTGGTCCTGGGAGAACCCACGGTCAGGACCTGTTGGCCACTCAGCCTAAGCAGCAGAGCACAGGCCATGTGCTAGAACACCTCCCTGTAAGAGGGATAGAAGGGGATGGAAAGCAGACTAGGATGCCAGGGAACAAAGATCTAATTTAAATAGATAGGGAAACAGTTCAGAAGTTCAATGTATCAGTCTAACCTACATTGATCTTAATTGAGTGTATGTTGTACCAGGTCAACTAAGACTGCTTGCACTATTTTTAGACCAGTCTATGTGCACTGAACTCCTGTACAATATTGGTTTAAGATTGATTTACGTTCATTTAAATCAGTCTAAGTGTAATGTCCATATGTGTCCTCAGACAGTCTTATTGACACCAGCTCCTAACTAATCTAAGGCAGCTACTTTTCCTCATTTCTAAGATTCAGGGTACATATAGTGGGAAATGCTTCTCAGAGTCACTCCTGGATGTAATACAGAAGTGGTATCAATATAGCCTTAGGTAAAATCCATAAGAGTTAGGATCTAAGATTTCTTGGATTATCTGGGATATTGAGCATATTGAAAACCGTTGGTTGACCCTTCTGGACAAGAATGTCAACTATTTTCCACAAAATAGAAAATGGCAATGAAAACTTATTGCAATATGCCTTTGTCCCAAAAGTATTCTTTCAGAGCTGAGAGAATAACTCATTTTTAATATTCATTTCATTTCATGGCCTTTCTATAACTACAGTTTGAAAATGAAAATTGCACTGTTCTTTT
>NW_017729026.1:37064243-37072814 GCF_001723915.1 Gavialis gangeticus
TGCAATATGCCTTTGTCCCAAAAGTATTCTTTCAGAGCTGAGAGAATAACTCATTTTTAATATTCATTTCATTTCATGGCCTTTCTATAACTACAGTTTGAAAATGAAAATTGCCCTGTTCTTTTTTTTTTTTATGGCAAGATTGCATTCCTTCTTCATTTGAAACTGGACATAGGAGTGTCAAAGGCATTCCACAGAAGTCATAAAACAGACAGTAACAATTTTCAGTCATTTACCTTATCTGAATTTCTGTCCTAGATACATTCAGAGTTTAAATATTTGACAGAGTTACCTAAGACTGGGTCAGTGTTTCTAAAATTAAAAAGGTTAATTTTCCTCACAAAACTATACCATTTTTCCCTTTTCAACTTGTAGGGGGAAAACATGTACATTTTTTCTCAGCCACCAGATTTCATTCCTTTCACCAAGCAAACTTGGATAAAAAGCCAAAGAGTCTGAAATGCACACATTCCTAAAGTTCATTATTAACATGTTCTTTTTTCACACATGCATGTATACACAGCAAAAGTTGATGTCCTTCACAAAGTTCTATTCTAAAGGTTTGCTATTAATTAAAGTGATGGTCTATAGACCATATAAAGGGAAATACTTGGAGTATTTCAAGTGATCTCAAAATAAGGCCAGCTGTATAAAGAGACCATTTAAGCACCAAAAGGTGCACGTAAGTGTTGAAGTGGGCTATTTAAAAATATGTATGTCTCAGTCACTTCTTTGCCACTTCCAGTGTACTTCATTAATCTGCACCATGTCACTTAATGACAAAGAGAGTGACAAGGAATAAAACTGATGTAACTTCCATTTGAATTTTAATGTACAGTATATAGTATTTGTCATAGGGTCCATCTAATTGGTGGATGTGATTCCAGAACTGCTGGCCATTCCCTTTGGAAACTTGTGGGGGTTGGGTGAGATGCCAAATGATTGGAAAAGGGCAAATATAGTGCCCATCTTCAAGAGAGGGAAGAAGGAAGATCCAGGGCACTACAGAGTGGCCAGCATCACCTCAGTCCCTGGAAAAATCATGGAACAGGTCTGCAAGAAATCCATTTCTAAGCAGTTGGAGGAAAAGGTGTATTAGGAATAGTCAACGTGGATTCAAGTCATGCCTGACCAACCTGATTCCAAACTGATTGCCTTCTATGATGAGATGACTGGTTCTGTGGGTTCAGGGAGAGACGTGGATGTGATACACCTTGACTTTAGCAAGGCCTTTAATATGGTATCCCACACCATGCCTACAAGGAAGCTAAGGAAGTACAGGTTGGATGAATATTGTAAATGGGATAGAAAACTGGCTAAATCATTTGGCTCAAAGGATCCTGGCTCAATCAATGTCTCAATATCTAGTTGGCAGCCAGTACCAAATGGAGAGCCCCAGGGTCAGTCCTGGGGCCAGTTTTGTTCAATATCTTCATCAATAATCTGGAAGATGGGATGGAGTGAACCTTCAGCAAGTTTGTAGATGACACTGAACTGGGAGGACTAGTAGACATGCTGGAGGGTAGGACTAGGATTCAGAGAAACCTAGGGAAATTGGAGTATTGGACCAAAAGAAATCTCATGAGATTCAATAAGGACAAGTACAAAGTCTTGCACTTAGGATGGAACAATCCCATGCACCAGTACAGGATGGGAACTGCATTAGTAGGAGCGTTGCCAGCAGATTGAGGGAAGTGATTCTTCCCCTCAATTTCAGCACTGGTGACAGTGAGCCATTTTAATGAGAGTAGCTGTTTGGGAACTGCTCTAATTAAAACACCCCCTCCCCAACTCTTGGGCATGTGTATAAGCAGCCATTTAGTCTGGAGAAGAGATGGGGATTTAATAGAAGCCTTCAAAAACCTGAAGAGTGATTACAAAGAGGATGGAGCTAGACTGTTTTCAGTGGTGTTAAGTGACAGAACAAGGAACAAGGGTCTCAAATTGGAGCAAGGGAAGTTATGTTAGGTATTAGGGGAAAAAATGTTCTTATTAGAAGGACAGTAAAGCGCTGGAAAAAGGTTACCCACAGTGGTTATGGAACCTCCATCTTTGGAGGCTTTTAAGACCAGCTAAACAGCTTTGACTGGGATGATCTAGTTGGGGATGGTTCTGCTTTGAGCAGAGGGTTGAACTAGATGATCTCCTGTGGTTCCTTCAACCCATAATGTTCTATAATTCTAATTACCAACTCATGGACAGTACACTTCTAAAACAAATCTCAGAGAGCACAGAAACAGACACAAAGTGTAACATGCTTGCTTCTTTTCATTGTTTGCCTTGTTCTGCTTTTCCTACCCTCGCTCACCCCCAACAGATGCTCTCTTTCATTTTGCTTTTCATGCTTGACTGGTAGTGCCTACTCCACATCCTTGCCACTATTATTCATGCTTCTGTTATTACTGAAAAAAACATAAGCTCTTTTTAGTGCCTTTTCTGATTGGTCTTAGCTTAGCCTTTAGCAGTCCCATATCACTTCAACTAAGCTACTGTAGGCAAAACTGCATTCACCTTCAAAAGCTGCTACATCTAGAGTATTAGTCAAAGTACAGAGAAGCTTGACTTGTGCACTTAATGCCCTTGCAGCTTATAGCTAGTTTCTAGTAGGAAGAGCATCTGTGTTCAGGAGAAAAACAAAAAAAGCTTTAGTTTTGCTTGTGCATACCTGGACTTCTTCAATAGGCTTTGCTAGTGAGAACTGTGAAAGCTTCTTCACTTATAATTAAATTGGTCTTTATGCAGGTAAGAGAAAGGGAAGGAATACACCTCTTCACAAGGAATAACTTATAAAATGGCTTAAAGCACTCCAGACTGGGATTGTCAGTAGTTTTTCTCCCCCCAGAGATGGGTAAGTGGGAGATTTGCTTTCGTCCACATACAAACTGACTGAATAGTTGTACCAGTTTGTCAGCTCTGTTGATAATAGATTATATGGCTGTAGTATCTCTCCGTCTGGGATCATCTCCCCACCTAAAGTGGCATCATCATAGCTTATGTAGGCATACTGCTTGCAGAAACTACCAGGCAGTATGTTCCCATATTAGACCAATCCTTATCAGACCATCTGAGCTACAACAGACTCCTATTTCAAGCACAGATTACACAAGGACAATGAATGTTTCAAAATGAAAAGTTCCATATATATATTATATGTGTGTATATGTGTATGTATGGAGATGCTTTGACATGCAAACAGTGTATTAAAAGTGTTGACTTTTATGATTTTCTTTGGTTTAGCACTGTTTTTTCACTGTGGACTGTCATTGCTAGCCAATTAATATTGGGACATTGCATCAGAATGGAGGTCAGCTACTGGCACACTTATTTCATATTGAAAAACTATGGAAATTTGATAGAGTTAATTGGAATTTGATTACCTCTATCACATGAAGCTATCTTTAAATTCTCTACCATTTAACAACTATTCCTCTTTTAATTTGAGAGGACATGTAGCCTTCTTGTTTGAAATATATGCATAAAAAATGCATTATTTTCTTGATATTTCTGGTTAATTATAATTCACAGCACCTGTTTGTCCCTTGTATTCTCTATTTTCATCTAACCCAGCATCGACCTACAATATTTCAGTTCTATAATATTTCTAAATGCAAGTTTGAAAAATAAATAAAAAGGTAATATCTACAATTTCTAAAGCATAATTTGTGATTAGATTTAAATTTTAAAAGTAAATTAGGTTAAGATACAGGTGATTCTTAAGGCACATGCAAATATTTTCATTTGATTATAAAAAGTAATTATGTTGACAAGCAATATATTTGTAAGGGAAAGTGAGGTTATGAAAAATTAATGTAATCATTGTATTGCTTGATGGATCTTGAAAATGTGATAATAAAATAAATCAGCAAGATGTCACTTTGCCGAGAAGGAAAATCACAGTTTGGGTAAAAGTAAATGTTCTGTGGAAACCAAATGGTAGAGGTGAGGGTGAAACAATGTTTGGATATTTAATTGCAGGCTGTGAGGCCTCTGATATTTATTTCTGCCAGCTAGACCACATATATTTCACATAAATTTATGTTGAGTATGTGATGCTAAAACAAATTGCTATATAGCGGACAAATTGGAAATACTCAGTAGCTAAAAAGTGCCTACTAGAATTTCCCAAATATATGAACTGTCCTGAATACCTAATTAATGGGTATTCCAAACTAGTGTAGAAAAAGCTAGGGGTCAGTCATTCCTAAGAGTGTGCTCATAGAAAACTGTTTCCCTGAGAATGAGCAAGCATGAGACCAGGAATAGAGTGCAGGGCCAAACTGGTCCGAGGGCCTGAAGAGTGGCTGGGAAAGTGAAGAACTAACAGGGTCCAGAAGAAGGGACCAGAGAGGAGCTGACTGTCGGGAGAGAGGCTGGGAGAAAGATCAAGGGCCCTAGCAGCCCGAGAAGGGGTTGAGTGAGACCAAGGGCTCTGAGAGCCCAGAGAGGCATGGGGAGAGAGACTGTGGGGCCTGATAATCTGAATGAGGCCAAGAGAGAGACTGAGAGGTTTGGAAACCCAGGAAAGAGCTTTATAGAGAGATCGAGGGGTCTGAGGCCTGGAGTGGGGCTGAGAGAAGCCAAGGGGTCGGAAGGCCCAGTGTGCAGCTGTGTCAGGAACTGGTTGAAAAACTGTAAGCATGCCATCTGTGAGTCATGGGACATGGTGTAGGGAGGGTACAGAGGCATGCAATTGGCCCACAAGTCCATGCCCATATTACAGTTGTTATAGTAAGGCCAGTGCAGCCTCCTGCACTCTGTGTATCATTATATTTCTATCAAGGCATGGCAGGATAGACAAGAAGGTGCCCTAGGGGTGGAGTGGGCATGGTTGTGGAGCCATCAGGGGACATAATAGCCACCCCTGGGACCCCAACCTTATGACAGAGGAAAAAGTCAGAAAGTGAGACAGGAAGTGGATTTTGAAAAAGGTGGTAAGGAGAGGCAGGAATCAGAAGTGCATGATATGATATGGAGTACAAAGGGAAGTTTTTATGTAGTGTAACTCATCTACATACAATACAACTGTGTTCCACAGGATTATAAAATGAAAAAAATGCATATTGTATATAAAATGTTTCCACTATACCGTATCTTTAGAAAGAGGAAAATATTATAAATGCATTTGCAGTTCAGGATAAAAATGAAACGTAAGTGCAATTTTAAGAACAGATGTTGGGAAATAATTTCATAGCAAGTTGATAGGTTATATTATAAATGAAATAGAACATTGGTTTCAATGTTTGACTTAATGTGGAAATGCTGCATTATGCTTAAATAGATGAGATCAGCAGAAAAATCTCTAACAAATGCAAATAAAAGAGTGCCAGTTAGGCAGAGATAACTTGGAGTGTGTCACATAATATGAAAGGTACTCAGAAATGATAACAACTAAAGGAATACAATTAGAATAGGTCAACATCATTATGAGTTGGGATCATCATGAATTCTTATTTTACAAATCCTAAAAGAATGTTTTGATCCTGTGTTCTGTAAGGGAATACAGGAAACAGAAATTAGAGACCCTCTGAGATTTTATCAACTTTCACTACTTTCCACTACAAAGCTTTTTCATCAGGAATGGGGCCATTCTTACTTGGTTTTCAAAGATTTAATGAACAGAATATAAGGAAAGTTACAGGGATTCCTAAAATGGCAATATTAAACTTAGCAGACTTCACCAGTTTGGAGCTAGGATTAACTATCTCCAAACTATTCATGACCATGCTAATAAGATTAAAAGTGCCATGTTATTGTGAGTTATTTAAAAGCCTCCTGTAAGGGTAGATACATACTATGTTTACATCAAAGTCATGTGCTTTAATACTAGCAGAAACTAGGAACAGACACATGATGTACAGACTATCATAATGATATTACTTATTTGAATCTAGTGTTGAATTATCCCAAGAAAAATTAGAGGTAAAATTATATTGGTTTAAGTATTATGTGTCTGCAGCTACCCAGGGATAGTTGTTTGCAATAGAAAAAAGTGTATTTCATCCTTTCCTGCCACCAGGGACAAGCACTGTAATATATCCTATGAAAAGCAGATAGCCCCAGACACCTGCATCATCCATATAATCCTTTATCATAGTATAATTTACATCAGTGCACATAAACAATGTAAATTGCATTAGTGTAAATATGTTGTGAATCCAGGTCCTGTACTTCATGCTATAGAAGCCTAAAGTACATTTAGCACCTTCTAGAATCAGACTCATAACTGCACTAAGTAGTTGCAGTAGCTCACAAATGTTTTAACAGAGCAAACGCAACAATTATTTTCAGCCATAGAGAAAAAAACAATTTTACAAATGAATGTAAACTATCAGTAGTATTATTTTAAAGATGGCATGCAAAGGAAAAGTGAGATGGCCGAGGTCAGCAGCAGAGCTTGAAATAGAACTCAAGCTCTTTCTTTCTGGCCCAGAACATACTGTTCCATTTTATTCCATTGACAAATTCTTTCCAGAAGTTTGCCTTGGGAAATAACAATGACTTGTTACTGGACTAATTAGAAGAGAAGATAATAACTGGATATGATAACTCTGTTCCAAGGGAAAAGTGACACTGACCCAAGCCCTGAGGCTAAACACAGATACATCTCTTTAACAATGGCTGCTTCTATCTTGGCTGTTCTATAGCCATAGTAAAGTATACCTTTCAATAATGTATTTAATACAGTGTTAAATGGAAATTTATGCATTTCTCCAAGGAAAAGATAAATTTGTCCCTAGAGAAAACTGCTAGGAATTGGTATATTTCCACATCAGCTAGAGATTTCTGATGTGACTTACTTGGACCACTTATGGCTAAATCTTATTTCAATTTTTATACACCTTAATGGCATTTCCATAGCCACATGAGTTCAATTTTTGGCACTTATGCACAATTTGTATTCTATTTGAACTTCTTTTGCCCTATGTTTCCCTTCTGGACATGCTCAGAAATTTCCACTCTGGTTGTGTAGGTTCTAAGACAAAATAGAATTGCCTGGGCACATGTGTAACATTTTAAGTCCCAAAACTTTAGTTATGGACAAAAACATAAACAACTCTAGGTTTAGGGCTTTGGCCCCCACTGGCTTTTCTGCCCCTTGTATTTAATTTGATTAAAAGGATTTAAAATAACAAAAAAACCCAACAACCTGGGATTGCTTTTGCCCCGTTGGAGGAAAAGTCTACAGTCAAGTCCCCCCACCCTCCAGAGCAGCATCCTTCTCAGTCTAATTCTTCCTCCTTCCCCTAGCCCTGTATATTTCCTCCCTCTGGGTCTCAGTGGGCCAGCTTTGACAGAAGGGATAGAGTGCTCTGGGAAATGCCGTGCCCATGGCCTGGTTAGAACACTTAGCTGGCAAGTGGAAGATACAGGTTTAAGCCATCTATGAGTGAGGAAACCTAAAACCTGAGTGTCTTGCTCCTCTAGGCTATTAGATTAAAGGGAGAGAGGGAGGCACGTCCTCCATTAAATTTCTTCCAGGTAAATGGGATTTAAATGCCACATACATGTGTTAAGATTAAGTTAAAATGATATTTATCTTTCACCCTCTTTGTGCCTGTTTCACCATATATAAAATATTTCTGGAATTTTTCTACCTCGCAGATTTGTGAGAGTTATTTAAAAATACGTGGAGAACCATGGATTCATGGATCTCCATGTGCTATGGATATGGAAAAGATTGTTCCAAAAGAAACTTTTTCCCTTCATGAAGTGAATTCAAGAACCACAATATCAACAGTCTGCAATAATATAATATCTGTCGTAAAACTATCTCCCTTTATGGCTTCTGTGTTGATAATATGACATTAGTATAGAACTATCAAACCGTATTAGGAAACTATTTTTTAATAAACAAACTTCAAACTGTACATTTCCATTAGATTTTATAGACACATGCTAGTATAAAATAAATGTCCCTAATGTATCAAGAAAATCTGAATGTCATTATGAAATAAAGCAAATGTCTTAATTTCTTTATCAACTGTAATTAACAGATCAACCTGGTGGCCTTCTATGACCAGGTCACCAAATCCTTAGCTGCAGGGGTAGCAGTGAACATAGTCTTTCTGAACTTTCGGAAGGCCTTTGACACTGTCTCTCACCCCGTTCTCATTAAAAAACTGGGGGACTGTGGTGTCAACATCTACACAGTCAAATGGGTCACCAACTGGCTGGAGGGCCGCACCCAGAGAGTGGTGGTGGATGGGTCATTTTCGACCTGGAGGGATGTGGGCAGTGGGGTTCCGCAGGGCTCGGCCCTTGGGTCTGCACTGTTCAACATCTTCATCAGTGACTTGGATGAGGGGGTAAAAAGCACCCTGTTCAAATTTGCTGATGACACTAAGATGTGGGGGGATGTGGGCATGCTAGATGGGAGGAATAGGCTGCAATCAGACCTGGACAGGTTACAGGGGTGGGTGGATGAGAATAGGATGGGATTCAACACTGACAAGTGTAACTTGATGCACCTGGGAAGGAAGAACCAGCAGCATAGCTACAGGTTGGGGAACTCCCTTCTCATCAGTACAGAGGCAGAAAAGGATCCTGGAGTCATCACTGATGCCAAGATGA
>NW_017729026.1:37077814-37081911 GCF_001723915.1 Gavialis gangeticus
TGGGGTCGTTTGACCCCAGTACTCTTTTCTGCCATGGCAGGGGGTCGGACTTGATGATCTGCTCAGGTCCCTTCCAACCCTACTAACTATGAAACTGTGAAACTCACTTGACTATTTTATGTTATTGTAGTTTTATTCTTCACAGAACCTAAAGAAACAATGTCAGCCTTTAGGTTAATGTACAATTATTATGATTACAATTATAATAAGTACACAAAAATACAGACATTTCACAAACACTAGCAGTGACACTGTTCCCAATCCAAATTTAATATAACACTATAAGTGAGGCTCAGAAGAGGACAAAAAGGAGGTGGGGGGGGGTAATAATTAGGATAAACAAAGCAAATATACTATTGCAATAGTCAAGAAAAAAATAAATAATTGAGGAGATAAGTCAGACCATTAGCTTATCTCCAACTAATGAAGATTTGTTCTAATCCTTCTCCCCAAACAATCCACCTCAGTACTAGCTACCAAATAAAGGACTTTAGTACTTTCCATCTAATACTATTCCTAAACAGAACAATGGTAAGATTGGTATAGCAATCTGTGATTTTTCCCATGAGAAAATAATAAGACTGACTGATTGCCTATTTCATAAGGATACTGGATAGATTAATTTACATATTTTTTACATTGTATTTCTGGTAAGAGCAAATATTCTAGGAAGAATTTGAATCAGTCAAAGAAAGTGGCTTAGTAAAACATTTGGAAAACACATTCCACACATAAGAGCTAGTGTGGAAAGATGTTAGATCAGGTTGGCAGCTGTACTTATTTTAAATTTAGAATTATTGAGGGACATAGTGGGTGCATCCAGACATTTGTGAATATTTAGTTTCCCAGGGACAAGTAGTGGCGGCACATCTTGCACCATTGCTTCTTGTCCCTGGGGAAGACCCATGCCATGTGCACTCTGGTGCATGGAAAGTTGTCTGAAGTGGCATAGGGAAGGCTGAGGCAAGCACTGTGCTGGCACCAGCAGCCTTACCTGGGGGCCTCCCAGAGCTGCAGGCACAGCAATCCTGCTGGGTGGTGTGGGGTGCTGGTCATACTTCCTGGGGTGGCTAGGAGGTGGGAGTGGTGAGAAAATGAACTTTTGGGGGTGCTACTGCCCCTGCCCTGGAAAGGAAGTCCCAGCTCATGGGGGCCAGATTTGGTCCCAGATCTTGTTCTTGTTCTCCCCTGCACCTCCCCCACCCCCCGACCCTACTCCTAGGCTCATCTGTGCCCTGTGAACTGCCTAACTGGCATGTGTTACGCAGACTGTTTATATGGGGTTGCACCGTGGGGATGGGAGGAGGAGTTGGCTTGGTGCCAGAACTGACCCCTGGGCAGTAAAATTCAGGGGTCTGGCAAGTTTGTTCTCACAGCCTAGAAGAGTGGGAGAGGGGACACTGCACCCCAGGATGCTGGAGGACTGCAACTTGGACAGCTCATCTGTGGGGTGTGGGGAGTGTAGGGAGTGGCCACCTATTAATGAAACACAAGCTGGGTAACACAAATCAGAGGTAAACCTGCCCTGAAGTGGTATCATTTAAAGCCACCTAAAGTGTGCTTAAAACTAGTGTGAGGTGGTAATGTGTAGACAATCCAGGGGTTAAGAGCTCCAGGTGCAGCCTAAAATTAATGTTCAATAATATCTGGAATGTGAAGCCAGTATAAATACACAAAATTGTATTTAAGTTATTGAAACAGAATGGTAAATCATGAAAATACTAGCAGTGGATGCTCTCCTAAGCAATAGAGCTCCTGTATAATGCACCATGAATGGAAACACAGTTCATAACCCCCACAGAATTATTTCAATCAGAGACTTTCAGGTTACAGTAGCAGAAGGCAATGTTTTTTCACCCTCACCTCCAGCCACCATCAAGTAAAAGTCCTAAGAAAGCTCAGACATAGGAAAAGTCATGATTTTCATCCAGTGCATAAGAGTCAGCACCTATGTGACAGCCACACACATTTTTCAAGCAAAGAATAGATATTTTTTCCTCCTATAAAGCAGTTTTTGTCACTTTGACAACTGACTTTGGATGGGGTCACTAAACAGTGCTTGGACTTCAGGGCTGCCTTTCTCTGGCTCACATCTTTTGGCAAGCCCTTGGTCAGAATAAACATTTTTCAAACACCTCCAAAGACCTTTGCAATAAGCCTTAAGGGGGTATTCACTCACCGAAATGAAAATGTCCAGGATTCCATGCATCACTCGAAATAAGATTACAAAATTCAAAAGTCATTGCTGTATTTTCTGTTATCACTATTAACTCCTCATCTTCCCTTCTCCTCAACAACCACATACACTATTTCAACATGTTTAATTACAGCAGGTTTTCCACATCAACACCTATACATCCCAATTCCAGTACACTCAGAAAATTGTGTTTCCTGGTATGGAGCTTTTTCACTTTAATCAACTCACAATTAGGCTGCTGTAATGACTGCAGAAAATCACCACAGGGGGGGAAATACCTGTGAACTTCAGATCTTATAGTTCCTCCATCAGCTTCAAAGACAAAAACACTAAACGTTTAGTTGTCATGAAAAGGCTGTTTCTTCATAATTTCATCAGTCCTGCCTTTGAAAACTTCTTGTTGCATTGACATATTGTATATTATAAAATTAGTGAAATGATCCAATTTTGTTAGGCAGTTGAGAGAGAGACAGAAACTTTTGACCCATGAGCCACAGAGGACAAATATAAACATGAAAGTCTTCATTTCTGCTTTCATCTCTTTGGACTACTCCCAAGATGTAAAAAGGTACCACAAAGTAATTAGATGTTCAAAGCTAGTAATTTCTGTCAACTAGCGTAAGCTCCAGATAGCATGGATATGAAGTAGTGGATGTGCCAGAGCCCCTTTGGACAGAAGGGATGTAGCTGGTATGCACCATATACACAAGTTCTTCAGGGCCAGGGGCAGCTGGTTTTAGTATAGAACAGTCCCAGTTTAACAAGTCATAGCATATGTCTCTTTCCTAACCACCGCCCAGCAGCTTCTGGGCACAGCTACAGATTGAGACTGTACTGTTTCAACCTATTTGCACTACAGTTAGTGGTTAAAAAAAATCTCTGTTATTAATAACGGTCCCATAATACCTAATGAGAAATTGCAAGAGCAGGACTAGAGCTACATCTGTTCCTACAAAAATTCAGTCACAACTTCTCTTCAATCCTCCATCTTGAGTGAGTTTTCAAGAAGATTTTAGTATCTAAGACATTTGAATAAATAACAGCAAAACATTTTGAGCTAGGAGAGAGAGAGACAAAATTCTGCTGCTCATAGAATTACAGAACATTAGGGCTGGAACAGACCGCTGTAGGTCAACTAGTCCTGCCTTCTGCCTGCTTGTCCATTGAAAATCCCTATCCAAAGTATGCCATGAAATCTTTGTCTAACCTATTACTAAAACTACACAATCAAGTTGTTGCACAACTACAAAGAATAGAAGCCTAACCTGACATAGGTAAAGTAGGGGGAGAACAGTGGTCAGTGCTGCAAGATTTGTATGGGATTTTTTTTTAATAATGTGTAATGGATTCCATCCCCTGAATGACCACTGTTCTTCTCACATTATATTAAAAATATCCTTAACAGTCACATTAACATTGCTAGCAGGATTTATAATAGAAATTGCTGCAAACTAGGCCTGTTCAGGGTGGCTAGTATTCGCTTTGGATTTGGATTCAGCCAATTTGGGGGACAGTGATTTGATTCAATGATTCAAATCACTGTCTCAAATTGATTTGGCTGAATCTCCAAATCAAACAGGCCCCATCCCCTGCCCGCTGTCTCGGCCCCATCAATGGCTGCCTCACCCGGCCCCATTATCCCAGTGCTTAAAAAAAAAAAAGCCCCACACTTACTGGCTCCTGCCAGGTTGGGGGGTGATCCCTGCTGCCCCCCACTGCCCTGTGCTGCATGTGTAGGCTCTGCCACAAGCCCCCCGAGGCCCCAACAGCTCCTGCAGCAGCCAGTGAGTGTGGGGCTTTTTCTTTTTTAAGCACCAGGATGCTGGGGCCAGGTGGGGCAGTCATTGACAAGGCTGGGAGAGTGGGCAGGGGATGGGGTCTGGCTTGGGTCCCTTCATGG
>NW_017729026.1:37081967-37085712 GCF_001723915.1 Gavialis gangeticus
CAGAGTCCAGGTCCAGCTCCCTGTGGCAGCAAGCAGGGACAGCCCAAATCTCCAAATCTTTTCCGAATCAATTCAGAAGCTTCAGATCTTTTTATTGGTCTCCTGATTTGATTCAGATTCAGAGTTTTGGCTGCTGAATTGGGCCAAATATCCTCTGAATCTCCTCAGCAACTGAAGCTTTGCACAGCCCTACTGCCATCTTATGTATAGATACTTCTTCGTACTATTGTACCCAATTATTTCTTGGTGCCTCATATTGGATAAATGGTCCTAACTATAGGAATATGAAATAGACTAATTGGCTGCATCCACACATTCAGGTACATGTGATTTGTAGTGTCACAAATGGCACACTTTGCACATTAAATCATGAGCAGCGCTGTTAACTTGCAGTGAAGGGGCAAAATTTGCTACCAGGATTTCCCAGTAGTAAACCCCACCTGCCAGAAATAAAGTGATGCAAAGCACCCAAAATAGGACTGGGACAAAGGGAGACAGGGGAATAGGCAGCTCTGGGCTGCCTGCTCTCATCTGTCTGTTTCCCCATCTCCACATGCTGCAGACCCCCAATCTGAGGCATCCCTCACTGAGACACCTGTCCCAGCCAGCTGGGGAGCAGCACATGGAGATGGGGTAGCAGGCAGGCAGTCAGTCCTGTGCAGCTTGTCCTATGGGCCTCAGCATAGGGGCTCTGCAGCAGAGCGGAGGCTTGAGGCACACTGCACCCCAGCCAGCCACTCTACAGCTGACTGGGGCACAATGTGCAGTACAGGGGCTCTGCAGCACTCAGAGCTTCCACATCCCCATGTGCGACTCCCCAACTGGATGGGGCACAGGGTGCCTCAGTGCAGGGGCTGCCTGCTGACTAGGCCCACACTGAGACACCCTGTCCCTCGGCCAGCCCCCCTGCCCTGCCAGCACATGGAGCCTGGCCAGGAATGGGAAGCTTGCCCACAGCAGGACAACATGTTCCACAATAAAGGGTGCATGCAGGGGTGTGAGCTGCTGCACAAAGTAGCAGCACAAATTTGGCAGCAAGCACATGCTCCTGCTGGTTTGGATACAGCCATAAAGTATATAGAAAGATATAGAAATCCTTGCTGGTTAATATACCTGGCATTTCTCACTTAGAATGAACTGATCTAGCAATATGGGACAGTGGGAGCTTTATGTTCAAACAAATTAAACTTTCACAAAGCAATACAACAACACAGAAAGCCAAACACATTCTGAAAAAAATACCCAGTGCAGTTTCTGATTTTTATACTTGCCTTTTATATCAGTGAAACATAGACTCAGGGGCAAAGGACTTCAAGGGTCATTTAGTCCAACTCCCTGCACAAGTTTAGGATGTGGAATTCATATACCATCTTAGACAAATGCCTGCATATCTTCTTCCAATGAAGGAGATATGCAGATGCCTTCATTGTTCCAGTGTTCTTTCTCTTAGAAACTTGCCCCTGAGATATAACCTAAATCTATTTTGCTGCAGTTTAAATGTATTGATTTATGTCCTGCCCCCCATGGCAAGGGAAAACAGTTCCTCTTCTTTATGAAAGACTTTCAAATATTTTTAAACTGCTACAATGCCCACACTCCTAACCCCCCACCTCTTCTTAATCTCTTTTTCTTTAAATTAAATGTAGTTTTGAGAACCAAGTTCTCTCAACTTTTCTCTTTGACTGCACAAATAGATGGAAACCAAGGAAACTGTCTGCACATAAAGATGAAAAAGAGAACACAGTGAAATGAAGAACTTGGTGAGTATCATGATACCTGAAAACATCATGTTCCTGAAACTTATTTAGATTTCAGTGAACTGAATAATAAGAAAACAACTCACAAATAAAGAAGGTAATTAAACAATTTAAAATGTGTCTGGGCCTGATACACAGCCAAAAGGAACAATTTTAAAACTTAAATGGAGTTCTCAGAGGAATAATTGCTCAGTACACACAGTAAAACTCAATATTATAAACAGCACATTTCTCCAACATACTCAAGAAATAGTGACATCATGTAGCAGTAATTGCTTTCATGCTAGTATGAAATCACTAAGAATGCATAGAAAAACTGACACCTAGATTCTACATATCATTTTTCTTTTACCTGCCACTCTGGGTCCTGACAGAATGGAGGCACAGCTGCCCTGGGGATGTGTGAGAGCCCTGAGGCTGGGATATTGCAGCTGCTGTGATCTCCCAGATCTGGGGGTGCATGGGATGCACCCATGACAGGAAGTCCCTCAACTGAGGGGTTTCCAGCTGTGAGAGCTTGCTTTTTCGGTATTGCCAACTCTTATGATTTTTGGTTTTGTTCTTAAAAACTACATTTGTATAGACTCTACACTATACATAAAAGAAAGAACTACGTTTTTCACATTCCCGAAGTGCATGCTTTAAAATCAATGCTAAAAATCATGAGAGTTGGCAAAACTGCTTCTTGCAGGAGGAGCCTAGAATCCTTAAACCAGCAATAAGGTGGAATGGGATCTAATGCACTATCCCATGATCACTTCTCCTGCCATGCATGTGTGGCATGGCAGGAGGCATGATTGTGTAGATTGCACATTAGATCCCATTGTGCCTTTACCTGCATGTGTAGAGAGGCCTTATAATGTGGACATGTCCCTAATGTCTCTGTACAGTGTGTGGAGAAGGGTAGGCATCTCAAAACAGGATCTAGAAAAGTCAGTAAATACTTCCTTGGGAAATTCTGTGATTCCACTCCTTTATGAGGAATAAGCATCTGATTCATTCAGGGCTTCAGAGAGTTCCATCTAGTTGGGACCATAGCTTAGAACCTCTCCCTTAAGTAAGCATGAACACTTTTCCTTTAAAAACCTTGTACAGAGCTCATTGTATTCAAATACTAGTTAGAGAGACTGATCCCCTTGTTATAGCCTTATACTGAGACAAGGAAGTGGCAAACCCAGATTAATTTAGTTTAGTTTTGAATCACGATGCTAAGACATATGATGTCTCTCACCCCCTTTCTCTCTGGCTGAATAGATCCTTTATTTCTCTTCTACAGTGTCATGTGGAGTTTCTTTCTTCCACATAGAATGGCCTTTAACCTGCTGGAGGCTTAATGCAGTTATGCAGAAACTAATCCCTTTTGACTGTCTTGGGACAAATGGAAAAGAAAACTGGATTGCTGGATTACTGTTATGTTGATTATTGGGAAAGTGTATATTAGTATACACTTCAATACACTGGTGGGTAGATACAAGAATTAGATAAAAAGGAGGACTCATTTCTATTTTCTTTTTTTCCCACTCTGTCATAATTACTTTCATTAAAGGATAAATGTCCCATTTCTTAAACAGCTGTAAGGGCAGATGGAGCCTGAAGCAGAACGAGATATCCAATTGTTTTGGCTTCTTTGCCATTGGATCAAGGTCTCAAACTATCAAGAATTGTGTAGAGGCTGGTGTGCAGCAGGTTCTCCATGACAAAAGAAATCATGTACAGGCATCTCCCATGGAAACAGCTTTTCCAGCACATTCTTCAAGTCCTTTGGCCACCACCTAGTGTTGACATGATTAGGACTACGAGGCATGGAAGCCCCTAGTCATGAAGGTGGCAGATACAAGAAGGTTGTCTAGCACTTCAATGAGGTAGTCATGAGTGCAATTTGGCAACTGAAACTGCAACTGAGAAGCCCTCTTCAGGATCCACTCTGATCACCCAAATGGGTAAGGGGGCTAGAAAAGGTGCCATAAATATAGTCTGGCTACCTTTTT
>NW_017729026.1:37090712-37108540 GCF_001723915.1 Gavialis gangeticus
CAATGAGGTAGTCATGAGTGCAATTTGGCAACTGAAACTGCAACTGAGAAGCCCTCTTCAGGATCCACTCTGATCACCCAAATGGGTAAGGGGGCTAGAAAAGGTGCCATAAATATAGTCTGGCTACCTTTTTCCTGATTGGATAACCATGTCCAGTGGGATCACCTTTACTGTGGTCAAAATCGATGAAGATGCATTCAATTTTGGGACCTGGAACATCAGGACCCTCATGGATAATCCTAATAACAAACACCCAGAGCACTGTACCACAATCATGGCTTGAGAACTCAGGTGACACAACACTGATGTAACTGTACTGAGCAAAACTAGTGAGCAGAAGATGAGCAGCTCAAAGAACGAGGAGGCAGCTATACCCCCTTCAGGAATGGTAAAGAGAAAGGAGAATGCTGGCTTTATGAAGTTGTCTTTGCCATCAAGAATGAGCTCATAAACCAACCTAATGAGTTCCCTATCATAATTAATGAATGCCTCATGACTTTCCATCTTAACAGTGGCTAATTGGCTTCCTGCCATTATCAGTACATATGTCCTAGCTCTTGATGCTGCCGATGAAACCCAGAAGGAATTCTATGCCAACATTGACAAAATCCTTTCTGGCATTCTAGAAGGAGACAGTCTCATTTGTCTCAGCAATTTTGACACCAGAGTCAGTAGGGACTCAAACCTCTGGAACAGAACCATTGGCAAAGAAGAAATAGGAAAGATCAAATCCAATGGCATCCTTCTCTTGACTAAATACTCAGAACATAGACTCACCAACACCTGTTCTAGAAAAAAAGGCATAAGACATCATGGCAACACCCATGATCTAAGCATTGGCACTTGATTGACTATATCGTTACTCGTGCCTAGGATCACAATGATGTCAGTATTACCAAAGCTATATTAGGAGCTTATGATTGCTGAAGCAGTCAATGACTCATCCGCTTGGTTATGTCATTTAAACTGGCTCCTAAATGATGACTGCAGCAAAAGCAATGTCAATGGAAGATCAACATCAAAGGATTCAAGGACCCAACCAAGCAAGACTTCTTCCACCAGTGCCTCAATGGAAAACTGGAGAAGTCCAATCACCAGCAATGGGAGAAGTTCACAGCACTTGGGGTACCTTCAAATCCACCATCATCAACAACACCTGAAAAGAGACACTTGGATTCTCTACTAGGAAATGTACAAGACTGGTTCGATGAGAATGACTGGGAGATCCAAGAATTGATCAATTGCTAGCACAAGGCCTTTTGTGCTTGGCAAAATGGCATTAACTCCAAGAAAAAGAAATTCAGTCACCAACAAGCCAAGGCAGAGGCCCAAAGGAGGACTGTGTTATGAATAACAGATGGTGGGAAGATAAAGCAAAGGAAATTTGACATTAAATAATGTCCATGATATGCAGTTTTTTCAGGGCCACCACAGAGACTAACCCCCTTGAGACCTAAGGATGGAGCAGACCTGATCAAAGAAAGGGGAGCCGCCAATGCCAAAAGGAAGAAGCATTCTGAAGACTTTTTCTCTTGACTCTTTTGTTCTCCAACCCATGATGAGCCAAGGAAAGCCATCAAGCAGATGCAAAATGACAAGGCTTCTGAAGCTGATGGAATTCCCACTGAAATCTTCAAGCAGGTGGGAATGGAGCTCACATCACCATTCCATGCCCTCATCTTAAGAATCTAATATTATAAAAAAATCCCAAATGACTTCCGGGATGCCATGATCGTGACAATCTTCAAAAAAGAAGACAAGTCCAACTGTGGAAATTACAAAGGTTATTTTCCTGTCCACCACAGGAAAATTCATTGTGAGAACCCTCCTGAACTATTTCATTCCCTTGCTGAAGAGCTCCATTTGGAATCTCAGTATGGATTTAGGACATCAAGAGGCACAACTGACGCGATCTTCACAGATTGCCAGCTTCAGGAAAAATGCTGGGAACAACATAAACTCTCTATATGGCCTTATCTGACCTCGTAAAAGCCTTCAACTGGCAACTGAGAAGTGCTGTGAAGGATCCTTCTGAAGTACAGATGCCCACTGAAATTCATCACCATTCTTTGCCTGCTTCATGACAGTATGTGAGCAGTGGTTCTCAATAATGGATCTATCACAGATATCTTTAAGTTAGGATGGGATGGTTAAGTACATAATTACTCTAACACTCTTCTCAATATTCCCTACCATGATGCTACATCTGACCACCAACAAGCTTTCAGTTGGAGTGGAGCTAAACTACCAAATGGATGGAAAGCTGTTTAATTTCAGCTGACTCTGCATCACAACCAAGATCACTCTGACCTCAATCATTGATCTCCAGTACACTGATGATGCTCACTCAGAAGCAGACCTTCAGACAATTGTCAATGTCTTTACTGAAGCATGCAAGAAAATGAGACTGATGCTTATCATTCAGGAGACTTAGGTCCTCTATCAACAAGCTCTTAATAAGCAGTCCCCAGCTTTGATCATTCAAATTTATGGTGAGACTCATGGTTGAGTATTTTCTGCATCTCAGAAGTCATCTCTCACAGAAGGATGAAATATCCATTGCCCAACATCACCTCAGATGTGCAAGATCAGCTTTCAGATGCCTGAGGAAATGGGTTTTAAAGGATTGTGACATCAGATCCGAAACCAAGCACATGGCAGTTGTGATCCCAACTTTACTGTATAGAGCTGAGATGTGGAACACATATAGGAGGCATCTGAAATTGCTGGAGAAGTACCATTAATGCTGCCTGTGGAAGATCCTTCAAATCCAGTGGCAGAACAGATGCACCAATATTAGCATTCTCTCAAAATCAAACACCACAAGCACTGAAGTGATGGTCATCTGATATCAACTTTGCTCAGCTAGCCACATCATCTGGATGGCCAAATCCAGATTCCCAAACTAAGTTTTATTCTCCCAGCTTAGTCAAGGCATATGCTCAAAAGGAAAGCAAAGAAAGAGCTTCAAGGATATTCTCAAAGCCAACTTGAAAAAATGTACCATCACATTCACTCATGGGAGATAATCATGCAGGACTGTTACAAAAGGAGGAAGAGTCTTCTGCAAGAATCTTAGTACTTTGAAACCTTACAATGGCAACAGGAGACAGAAAAGTGGGAGCAGCTGAAATAGCATGTCAGAGACCAAATAAAGAACCCGGACCCAACCATCTCACACAAAAAAAACATGTGCCTAAGCTACAAAAGAGCCTGTTGATCCTGGATAGGACTTATCAGCCATCTTTAGACCCACAGATAAGACAATCATGGAATCAATCATTGTGAACTCCAAGGGCTTGTTGATGATGAAATATCTCATTTCCCATATCTCCTGACAAAGTGGGAAAACACATCTCACTCTGGAGTGTATAAATGCAAATTCATCTGTGAGCTCAACTAAGTCACTAAAAGAGTGATGATGCAAGGAAATCTCTCCTCACTCCTGAATTAAGTAATCTGTCTCTACATTTAAATGAGTTCTTTTTACTTGAGATCAAGGGCTATGATTAGGGACTGGATTTAGAGCCCTCATAGGAGCATCATAACCTAGCTCTAGATAAAACTGTAGTAGTTAGTAGGCATGTGCAAAGCAGCTAGTATTCACTTCGGATTTGGATTCAGCCGATTCAGGGGACAGTGATTTGATTTGGTGATTCAAATCACTGTCCTAAATCAATTTCACCAAATCTAATTTGGAGATTTGGCTGCTGCAGAATCAGCTGAATCTCCAAATTGAATAGGTCCCATCCCCCACCCAGCCCTGTCAATGGCTGCCCTGCCTGGCCCCAGAGTCCTGGCACTTAAAAAAAAAAAAAAAAAGCCGTGTACTCACCTTCTCCTGTTAGGTGGGGGGGGCACTGCCCCATGTGGTATGGGGGGGCTCTGCCACAAGCCCGCAGAGGCCCCAACAGCCCGTGCAGCAGCCGGTCAGTGCAGGGCTTTCTTTTTTTTTTTTAAGTGCTGGGACACTGGGGCTGGGCGCAGCAGCCATTGACAGGGCGGGGAGAGTGGGAGGGGGTTGTGGGCCACTCACGGGGGCTGGGGGAGTAGGCAGGGGATGGGTCCTGATGGAGATCCCCCCATGGTCCCTTTCGCCCTGTTCTAGCACCCCCCCACCTCGTACTTACCAGCATGTATTCTGGGTCCAGTTCCCTGTGGCAGTGAGTGAGGACTGCCCAAATCACTGAATCTATGAATCTCCCATGAATCTTTTTCCAAATTGATTTGGAGGCTTCGGATCAATTCGGACCTTTTTATTGGTCTCCCAATTTGATTTGGATTCAGAGATTCAGCTGCCAAATCGGCCAAATCTCCTCTGAATCAAATCAGCAACTAAAGCTTCACACAGCCCTAATAGTTGGCCCTGCTCCTTTTTTTAAAAGGAATTGGTTAGGTACATTTCACTTCTCAAAACTTTTTGGCCAAAAGAAGAAAGAAGGATGGAAAAAAGGAAGAAAGAGATAAACTCTAGAAGATTTATGTACAATAAAAATGATACTAAAAGTAGTTTAACAGAGACATTTAATGAGATAACTAAAAATCAGAGTGGCTTCTGGAAATTTTTTAACCATTGCAGACATAGAGGAACACAGGTCAGTAATAATAATAATTCTCATCATTGTCTTATAACAACTCTAAAATAACTCTAAATCTGAAATAAAGCACATCAAATGTGATTTAGTTCAAAGTGCACTGCTGCCATTTACTCAGTGTGGAGACGCACTGTGCTGCTGATACATGTGGCACATGAGGCTGCCAGAGCATGTTGATTAATCAAGTCTGCTCTGATGCGTTGGATATCCAGCGCACCAGAGCAGGCTCCCCGTGTGTGTGTAAGTGCCCTACGTGTCTTCAAAAGCAAAATAAAGTTTCAGTGCATATACATGTTATGATATCTTCTTGAATCTTTCTCTTTGTTCCCAAACCTCAAAGGAGATGTAAACTATTTATATTTCAGTATCGCTGTCATTTGACTTTTATTTACTGTTAGGAACAATGCTTTTCACTTCAGTGCAGTTGCTGCCATGGCATTTCTATTTAGAGACTGGTGTAGAATAAATACCTCACAGGAGGCCAAAGCATAAGTTAAATCTGCCCTCAGGTAAGAATAATGTATACATCAAGAAGTCTAGGTTTTTCCGGTTATTTATTTTGTTGTTGTTGTTGTTGTTGTCAGGCTTTTTCAGACCTAGTACATTCAAATCATTCAGATACAAAGCCTTTTTAGCTTGCTAACCCATTTTTGTTTTAGAACATGCATACCTATTTGCAATGTGAAATCAATTGCACGTGTAATAGTAACATGCTTCAAAGTCTATGCAAATGATATATTAAAGGGTTTCCTTTTGTGTTGTTACCCTTCTTGCAGGCACAGGATGGTCGTAATAAGGAGTGAGCTCAATTTAGGGTTTTTACACAAATTTATTTATCTTGGCTCAAGCCCTGACCTAGAAACTTAGGAAAATAAATGCTGCCTGGGTGTTCCAAGGTGGACACAATTTTAAACTATAAAAGGATTTATGAAAGGAGGAAGGGACAATGTGGTGGCGAGACGCCCCCACAAGCTCCCGAAGGGGAGTGGGTAGTCCCCGTGGTCCCCAAACCCCACAAACAGCCCCCCCCACCCATGGGGGAGACTTACCTCCCAGTGGGCAGCCAGAGCTGGAGCAGGAACCGTGGCTGTGGCCATGCAAGCCGACATTACACCGGCTGTTTAATCAGCTGTTACCCAGGTGGGGAACAGCTGAGCCAATTGTGGTGGCCGTTCCAGCTGCCATGGAAAGATTTAAAAGTCCCACCAGAACCCAGGGGGCAGGAGAGAAGGAGAGGGAGTGCGCTGGTGTGGAGCATGACAGAAGCGCTGAGGCTTCTGAAGCTGAGAGGAGCAGCGCAGCTGGTTCAACACTGGCAAGCAGAGCAGGGGAGGCATTTGAGCCCCTGTAGGAGGCTGGGGGAAAGGAGGCAACTCCACACCACTCTCCTCCCCAGTGGTATATTTCTTTTGAGGAAAAAAAAAAAAGAGAAGAGGCTTAAGATCAAAGCGCCCTTCTCAGAGGCACTGAAGTAGGCACCAGCCTATGCACATATAGTTTGCCAGTCTCTAGGGTGGGAAGGCTACTCATTGAGGCAGAGGGGGCAGCCTGACAAGTGCCAACAGAAACCACCCAGAGGTGGGGTCCCCCTTGAGGCAAGCCGAGGTCGATCCAGCATGACCAAACCACCATTGCTGGCTCCCATCTGGTTGGAGAGTGGACGGGGTGTAGGGGAGGCAGAGCCCCGTGGAACATCGCACCTGAGCCGTGAGTATTGCTGTCCCTGGGGGGCCCCCCGAGAAAGAAGATCTCCACTGAACCCTCTCTTTATATAATAACACCAAGTCATGGCAGGTGAGTTGAGGGGAGGGGGCCCCACACCAGACGGATAGTGCATCACTCAGGAAGTCCGCACTTAAGGCATCTTCCATCACAGACAACAAGCAGATTTAAGAAACCCTTAAAATAATCAGAAGCCTACCCCAATTATTAGTTTATCATAGTCAATATTGTTCCAAGTTTTCTCTTAGTCCCACACAGGGTGATTTGATAGTCAATAGAACAAGTATAGCTGAAGCTCATGTTTTCCACTCCCTGACCAGTGCTGAGGGGTGCTACTCCACCACTGATGCTTTTCCTCCTTGCTATTGGTGAGGGGTGCTGCTTTGTTGCAGAGTGCAAAATGGGCTGTATTTGATTTGGATTCAGCTTGAATTGGGGACAGTGATTTGATTCATTGATTCAGATCACTGACCTGATTCAATTCAGCTGAAGATTTGATGCTCATTCAAAGAATCAGTGATTCAGCCATAGACACTGCTTTAAATGTTTTTTCTACATACCTTGTTAGGTAGCAGGCATGGCTTGTGAATGCTGCAATGCTGGGGCAGATAGTGCATCCCACAGGAATGCAGGGGTGCCCCCCGCATGCTTGGTGCTGAACCTGGAAGTGGACTGGAAGTACTTCTGGTCTACTTCTGGGTCTGCCACTGAGCACATGGGGGGGTGGCCCCATGCCCTCCCAGCTCAGCATTTGACCATGGAGGGACCCCAGGTACCCCTCCCCCAGACCCAGGAGGCACCAGTCGTTATGCCAGGGATCATGGGGGTCTCCCCCGCATGCACCCCAGTGGACCTGGAAGTGTACCAGAAGTACTTCTGGTCCACTTCTGGGTCTGCTGCCAAGCACATTGCCCCCCTACCTCACACTCCTGTGGGATGCTCCATCTGCCTCACCATCTTAGCATTCATAAGCCACCTGGTACCTTGAGGTATGTAGAAAAAACACTTAAAGCTGTTTCTATGTGCTAAATCTTTTCAATTTGATTTGGAGAGACTAAAGGGTCTCCTGATTCAGAGATTCAGCAATGAAATCAGGCTGAATCTCTGCCAAATCTCCAAATCAGCCAGAACCATCCCCCGCTCACTCTCGCAGTCCCGACAATGGCTGCCCTGCCCACCCCAGCTCCTGGCACTTTGGAAAAAAAAGCCCAGACTCCCTGGGTGCTGCCGGGTAGAGGGCAATCCCTGCTGCCTCCCACTGCCCTATGCTGCATGGCTGCCTATGGCTGCCCTGCCCATCCCAGCTTCAGCCTTTTAAGGAAAAAAAAAACAAAAAACAAACAAACTTACAGTGAGGAGTCATGAATCCTGGGGCTTTTCTTGGTTTTATTTTTTCTTAAAGGGCTGGAGCTGGGGTGGGTGGGGCAGTCATGGGGGGTTGGTGGTGCAGGGGGGTTGGGGAACTTATGGCAGAGCTCCACATGCAGCATGGGGCAGTGGAGGGATCGGCCCCCTGCCTGGCAGCACCTGGTGAGCTGGGCCTTCTTTTTAAAGCAGCAGGAGCTGGGGTGGGTGGGGCAGCCGTGGTGGAGCTAGGGCAGCAGGCAGGGGATGGGGCCTGGCAGGGGTTCCCCCATGGTCCCATCCCCCCTTCTTCAGCCCCCTTCCTCCTCCCCCTACTTACCAGCTCCGAGTCCAGCTACAGCTCCCTGCTGCAGCGGGCAAGGACTGACCGAATCATTGAAGCTCTCCAAATCTTTTCCAAAAATTTGGAGAGCTTGAAATCGATTTGGACCTTTTTACTGGTCCCCTGACTCAATTTGGATTTGGACAATCAGCTACTGAATTGGGCCGAATCTCCTCCAAATTGAATCACCACTCAAAGCTTTGCACAGCCCTATCTGCCATCACTGGGAGGCACTGCTTCATTGCCATCACTGGTCCTTACCATGGCTGGGATGCTGCTCTGCTGCTGCATCAGGGGGCACTGTTCCATTCCTGCCCACCAACACCAAACGGGTGCTGCTCCATTGCTGCTGCTCACTGCCACTGGGTGTGGGGGGGGGCACTGGTCTGGTGCTGCTGCCCACTGCCACCAGGAGGTTCTGGTCCTCTTCTGCATTTCAGCTCTTTAGACTCTATCAAGCAAAAGTTTCTACTTGACCCACTAATACTCTAAGTATTTTAGCTCTTCAGAAACAAATCAGTAACACCCAACCTGAACCCAGTAGAGGGATTTGTGCACCACCAGTACTTCTTCCTGCATGATCAGAGGGTGAAATGCAATACAACCACCCTTGGAAAGCTCTTATCTGGAGCTTCATCTCAGCCTGCTCTAGGAAATTTAAGTTGAGGGTTCCTCCCCTTTAGACCTTCATATTTCAGACATTCACATGCTGATTGCCTACTCCTCAGCATCCTTTAGCCAATTTTCTCTTACCGCATCAATATCCATAAAAGCTATACAATTTTAGATGGCAGAGCCAGTGCATACAAGCGAGATTCACTTGTTAAAAGTGTGTTATCAGTCAAAACAAAAAGCATTCCTAGTTCGTTCACCCATCCATATGAATGGGGATATGCAGATAAGGGACACCATTCTCAGCAATGCAAGCCTGCATACTAATGGTGGTATGCAGATAAGCACACAAAAAGGTTGTCACTCACAACTCAGCTACAGTACCAGGTTTACAACATGAAATCCACTGTCTATATACAGAAGTACAATGAAGCTTTGTAAGCAACATGTTACTTTGCTGTGAATTTCTCTGAGAAGAAACTTAGTTATTTCTTACTTTGTGATGGCTTCTTCATGGAAACTCAATCAAATTAATTTTCATAAAAGTAGATCACTTTGGGAATATTTATGGTAGTCCAAAAGGAAATGTTACAGACATAACAAAAACAAATATATCTAACAGAGATAACATTCTGGTTGAAAATAGAGTGTCCCCTTCAAGCAACAGTTACAATGAAACAGAATAGAAGTCTCCTACTTTACAGACACTAAGGATATTGTCAAAGTATTTAGTAAAATATTCCTAAATTGAAAACCTTGCATAGCAATCCTAGAAACTCTGCTTCAGAAAAAACTAGAAAAGATTAATTCAAGATGCCTTTGAACCAAAACCATGGCTGGAATGTAAAAGTATTCATTGTGATATTCAAAATAATTACATATTCCTTCTGAACCTCCCAAACCTCAACTTTCAAATTAGCTGCAATATTGTCTACAATCCTGCTCAGAATTTTAAATAGTGCTGCTTTTTGGGAACCTAAAACCTAAACTAATTACTTAGCATGTAAAAACTTTGAACCTAAGTATACAGGAACAGGTACTATGTTCATTTAGTTATATCCTGTTGTTTTCGTAAGAAGCAGTAGTTAGGAGGATGCATAACATGGCTTTCATTTTCTGGATAAATAAGCCCGACAGAGGCCACCAGTCAAAATATTTTATAAGATGTTTTATTCCTGCATAGATAGGAGTTTACTGGCTTTTGGGGAGGGAAATAAAAAAATAAAAGTGAAAGCAAGAGGAGCTCTACAAAATTTGGAATAGCAAAAGTAACTGTCACAACCCCATGCATGAAGAACTCCAAGATCCGCAAGTTTTTCCCTGCTGTTCTGCATTTGTCCCAAGGAAAAGACTCAGGTGTGCCCTGGGATAACTCCTTATCCCAGTAAACATCAGCTTCACTTCCTTTACCACACCACACAAATACAGGAGGGAAATCTCTGCCAGCGATATGGCCCTTGGGTTGTGGAAGACATTTTAGGTCCCCTACAGACTGGATAAGCCTAGAATATTGCTTGTTCAGAGATCAGTCTCTGCCTTAGGTAAATCAATAAAGAGACAAAATAATGACATGATTTATTGTATAGGAGAAAAGAATTATACAAAAAAAAGTGACCATAAGTTTGTAGACAGAAAAGCAAGACAAGTGAAGTTTCTTATACTCTCATCTGGCTACACCCTAGCCCTCCTGGGAGTCCTGCCAGTATTTCCAGAGTTCAGCCTTCCAACTAATTCTTCCAGCCCTGACTACTGGGTACCTCAGCTCTTCCAAAGACCCTGGCTACCTTATAAACAGTCCTTATAATATCTTCAAACAGTATATCCCATCCTTATCAGCCTTGTCCCAATTCCTCATGAATCTCCAGAAATTTCTATCCCTGGGACATCTGTCATTCCTCTGGTTGGTGGACCTTTATCTCAGATGCCATCATTATGTGGTTATTTTTCCCATTACAAGAAGACAATGCCTTGTTTTACCAACCCAATAACGTCTCCTTTTGCCTGTGTCTGGAAGTAAAAATTGCCCTTAAGTATGTATCAGTCAAATCTCTGGCTAAACTATGTCCAAAATCCTAAAGATATATACCTAAACTATAGCATAACATAAACTATACACTGATAACAGCAACATAAATGGATACTGCATAACATGGGCTTTTCAATGAGATTACACATATCATATCCTTGAAATAAATGGAACACAATATTAATGACCCTCCTCTACCCCCATGAACCTTCCAGCCCATGGAAGGTTCATGAAACTAATATTTATGCAAAAGATCTGGCAATCCAGGAAGCGTTTTTCTCTGAAGCTCAAGGCATTCTGAATTAATCTGATAACAATGATAATAATGCAAAATAATAACTATCTTCGAAATAATTGCTTCTTAGAATGTGTGGAATTGAGATTAAGAGGTTTATTTCCTCAACATTGACTTCAGATATAAGACATTCACTGGAATTTAAAAAGGTCTTTACCTGTACCTTTTTAGCTGCTTGAGTAATGTGAACTATTTGTAACCTAAATGTATATTGATCTCTTCAGAGGATCGAGAGAACATGTGATCTATATTTAAATTGGCAAAGAGGGGTTACAGGGCTTTTTAATAAGGTGTTAGAAAGACATTACTGGCCCTAATTATTTCTTATTTCAGGAAAAAAAAATATTAAAAATCTTTAGGTTTGAGAACCACTTGACTATAATATAATGTGGTGATGTGATTCTTTGACTGCTGAACAAAAATAGTAAGAAAATAACTTTTATATGAGAAAGTTTAAGAAAGCAATTTAAACAAACTGTAAGTGCACTAGGAGAGATTAAGTAGAAAAATGTTTTAAGGTTAGGATAGGTTGGAGAACATTTACACTGGTTGTACTTCTCACCCAGTGCAAATTTATCCTGTTTTTTTTCCCTTTTTTAATGGTAGACTAGAAACAAGTCATCTTAAATTACCAAAGAGATTAAAGGTAGGTTAGCCAAAAGATAATTATTTTTATTAAAATGGAAGAGCAAGGAAGAGGAAAAAGGGAAGGCTAGGCTCAATTAATTTTCTGGCATATGCTGAACAGTAATAGTCAAAGAAAAAAAAGTCAAGAGGCTGGTTCCTGAAATCATTAGGAAGAACAAAGCCATATCTTCAAAATATACTGAAGGAAAGGTTATTATAGAACTACTGAAATGTCAAGCAGGTGATATTCTCAGTTTATATCCTCAGACAAGGTCTGAGGATATAAACTTCCCTGAGAAGAGAAATAAAACTCTCTCAAAGGGATTTGTTTTAGAGAGCAATGGACATTTCACTATTCTATGTGTATGCACAGGGCTCAAAGATGAAGACTGAACACAAGAACCACTTCCAGTGTAGATACATACCCCAAAAATCTAAATTTGAACATATTGCTGAGTTCAAATGGTTTATAATCCAGAAGATAGATGAGGTTGTTATGAAGATCTAAAAACTATATATTTATAGTTTATATATAAAATGATATAAAGACATATTTATATATATATTATATATAAATATATACTAATATATATTAAATGAAGGGAATACTAGACAGAATCTTGATTCTCATACATACATATGTATGTATACATGCATGTATGTATGTATGTATGTATTTGAGGAATAGAACTGAAAATGCTTGGAGCTAGGTTGATTTATTTAATAAGGTGAACATTTAAACCAGGAGTCTATTAGAGATAGACTGATAGAATGTATTAAAAAGTAGGGCTGTGCAAAGCTTCGGTCACTGATTTAATTTGGCCCAATTTGACGGCCGAATATCTGAATCTGAATCAAATCAGGAGGCCATTTAATTTCTCCAAATTGAATTGAAACCCTCCAAATCGATTCAGAGAGTTTTGATGATTCGGACATAGACACAGCTTTAAATGTTTTTCTACATACCTCAAGGTACCAGAAGGCTCATGAACACTGAGATGCTGCGGCAGATGGAGCATCCAACAGGAGTGTGTGTTGGGGAGGTGGGAGGTTGAGGAGTGGGAAGGGGGCAGCTCACTTGGCAGCAGACCCAGAAGTAGATCAGAAGCACTTCCAGTCCACTTCCAGGTCCAATGCAGAGGACCACCCTCCTCTCACCCCCTGACTCAGTGACTGGTCCCTTTTGGGTCTGATGGGGGGCACTCCTGTGGGTTGCCCCATCTGCCCCACCATCACAGCATTCACAAGCTGCACCTGGTACATTGATGTATGTAAAAAAAACATTTAAAGCTGTCTCTATGGCCAAATCGCTGATTTTCTGAATCAGCATCAAATCTTCAGATTCGGATTCGGCCAAGTTGAATCAGGACAGTAATCTGAACCAATTAATCGAATCACTGTCCCTGATTTGGGCCAAATCTGAATCTGAATCGAATACAGCCAGTTTCACACACCCCTATTAAACATCTAGATAAAACAGCTTGTTCATTATCTAAAAAACTAATTATGCCCAAAGAAGTTGAGCTAAACCATCACAAATTGTTACTTCTCCATAACTGAGATCTGAATTTGACACTCACATCTCCAGTATGAACGCCCTCATGATTATTCACCTGTGTAAGGAATTTTATCAGGGAAATTCTTGTTGCTATTGATTTCAGCTGGAAGGTTTTCATATATTACAATAATGGGCAATAATATTAAGCCTTCAGATAGGCAGGCATGTAGTATGATGTCTTCTTGGTTTCATTACCAAAGAATAAATCTAGTCTAAAGTAGGAGCTTGACCTAAGAACTACAGGGATCTGTAACCGTTAAATCCTGTATCTATCATGCACAGATACAGACAAAGGATTTAACTGCTTCATATGCTAGATCTATACATCCTCCAGAGTGATCCTAGGACCACCACTGAGAAATAGACACCCCCTACATACCTACAAATTAAATAACATAGGCAGTTTCTGAGAGGGTCTGAGAGGCTTGGCATACCACTGAACACATATGCACATACTCAGGGGCACTCTAAGCTGCTCTGGGCTATTCCCATACTATCTATAGTCGATAGCTTGTGCACACAAAGCACAGATATACATGTGAGGCTTACCTCTCCATGGGGATACTGAGCTTGCATGGGAACCTATTTAGACCTATCCCGACTATACTGTGTAATGGATTACTGTGCATTAGTCAACCTTCTTGAGAACAAAACCCCTTCCAGTTTTGTGGGTAAAATGAGTTACAAATACTAGTGGAGCAACAGGTGTTATTTACTGACAAGAACCTCCCAAATATTTCTTTTCCCTAATCAACCAGCTGTAAACAAAGTCAGATGATTTTTGCAGCTAACCAATATCAAGTGTATTATAAATTACAGGTTCTGAGTTTTTGAGCATATACTCCAATTAAATGAGGGGGTTAAAGCATAAGCAAAACATTTTCTTTTTACAATATTTCAGAAAGAAAAATGCAAGCACTTTAATTTTCCCAGGAAGTAAATATAAAAGGAATATTAACATAGCTGAAATGAAGTTCAGTTTTGAAATAGAAGGAATAATCATATTTGTCTTTTTCCCCACTTTTCACACCACTTCAGTTAATACATTTTTAAAGTATTTTGAAGTTGGCTTTGTTTTATTTTGGTTTCCCCCCTCCCCCTTCAGACAGGCATGAGGATTGGGGATTTTTTCTCTCGGAAGGTAAAATCAACATTCTTATGATACATGAAAAAATGAACAATTATCATGGTACTTCAGAGTATAAAGATAGAAAAGGCGAATTAGGTCACTATTCCAGCTTGCTACTAACAATGGCATATCCGGCATTTTTTCTTTAAAAATATGTTTGCTTGTAATGTGCCTCAAAGTGAGTATTGTACTACTTTTGTACTTCTCAATTTAAAATATTAGCCTCCTTAATTTCATTCCATTTTTCATTCTTATGCTTCCTTTTACCATGATGAACAGCTCTACCCTTTCTGATGTTAACATCCTACAAAAATTTCTAGGTTTTTCTACTGGATGTGGTTATAGTTTAACAAAGCCCAAACAAAAATCTATGTTAAGATAGAGTTACCATTGAGGGTACATGCTGGCAATTTGATATTAAATGTGTTACAGAAATGTAGCTTTCCTCAAACAAAGCTTTATGAAGTTATCAAAGTCAGATTTAAGGTTAAATTTAAAAAAATCAGAATAAAATATGTAAAACCACAGTTATGGCACCTGAGCAACCTTAAATCTCTCCTGTAGTGGCAGCATCCAGTGACCACTTGGTTATGACTAATGTTTATCATGCCACATAAGGAACAGTTTATTTATAAAGACACACTAGTGGATTTTTTGGCTTGTTTGTTTTTCCTTCTCCTATCTGATGCAGTTAACAGGAAAATTAAGGGTGTTTAAAAACCATATTATAATCTACAGGTGCATACAAACATTCAAATGAATCAGTGTTGCATGATTTAGTTTCATCAGACTAAACCCTGTCTACAGAGCACTGTGAAAAAGTTCAGCATTTGGGGAAGAAGTTCAGGCAGCCTGCACTGGTGATGGTCCTCAGACAGAAGTCCCCTATGTATACATCCCAGTGTGCCCTATAGGTGTCCTAAACTGCAAAGAGCAATTGAGCACCCCAGGCAGCCCTGACTGGCTAGCCACCACTGGGAGCTACACCCTACCACTCCCACCCAAGGACCTTCCAGCCATAGTAGAGCCTTCTTCCCTCCAAGCTCAGACACTCCTAGAGATAGAGACCCTGAGCATGGCACCTGTCTTGTTAGTTGCAAGCATGTCAGTTTTCCTGTCTTCCATCAATCCCTGCCCTTCACACACAAACCCATGGACTCAGGACTTATGATGCATCCTTCTTGTCAACCTGTGCAGATGTGCCAGAGGCTATGGGAGATTAGACATGTCCATCTGCAGATGACCCAGGAGATAATCACATTGGCAGTTTAACCCCTATCAGACTAGACTTACACCTCCATTGTAAACCTTTAAATTTCTAGCACATACAACACTTTAGACCAGACTAAACACTGTGAATGCTTGAACACCTAGCTTTTCTACCAGACTAAACATGATTCTATCAATAGAAATTTAATGCTTGTATATGGCCTTAATGATATAGGGATCTCAGTTGTTATATCTTAATGATATAGCAATCTCAAGTTGAATTCTTGTCTGAAATGACTAACTCAATTTAGCTCTAAAAATGTATCTGAAACTAGTGCTTCTGTCATAATACTTCACTATTTAAACCTTACTCATAAATTGATTTGATCCAAACTTCTGACAGTTTTTTGCAGCTCTTACTTAAATTCTTGCTCTTTATCAAATCTTTTTTAATTGCCCCATCTGAAAGTAAAATTATGTGAACACTAGTGGTAGCACAGGAGACAAATTGGATCATACCAGTGTATGGAATTAAAGAAATAACTATAGTTATTCTTACTTATGTATGCAAATCATATACTGGTCATCATTTTTGGAATTGGGGAGTTTTTATATCAATACATATTTATTGGAAACAATTTTAGCTCTCCATTCCTTTGATGTATTCTGAGGGGATCATTCATTAGTTGACATGGACTATCAATTTCCTTTAATTTTAAAGAACTGGACAGAATGATATTACTTAGAATAATAGAATCATAGAAAATTAGTGTTAGGGATCTCAGGAGGTCATCTAGCCCACTCCTCAAAGCAGGACCGTCCCCAACCATATCATCCCAGCCAAGGCTTTTTCTAGCCAGGTCTTAAAAATCTACAAGGAATAAGATTTGAAAACCTCTCTGTGTAGCCTGTTTCCAGTGCTTCCTAATGAGAAAGTTTTTCCTAATATCTACCCTAAACTTTCCTTGCCACAACTTGAGACCATTGCTCCTTGTTCTGTTACCTGCCACCACTGAGAACAGTCTAGCTCCATCTTCTTTGAAGCCACCATCTAGTTAGTTGAAGGCTTCTATTAAATCCCCCCTCAGTCTTTTCTTCTCCAGACTAAATAAGCCAAGCTCCTTCAGCCTCTTTTAATAAACAAGTCTTGGTTTAAATCATGGGCCCAGTTCACTAATATCATGCCCTAACCCCAACGATTGAGCCACAATACTAATGATCAGTGGTGGGGCGAGAGGGGGCAGGGGGCAGATTCACCTGGTAACATGTCTAGAAACTCACAGATCCCAGCCCAGCCTGAACTGTCTTTGCATTGTGACAGTGGTGGCAGCAGCAGTTTAGCAGTGTCTGCAGCCCACAGCCACTGATGCTGCCAGCACTCCAGTCCCACCCCACCCCGCTGGCAACCTTGCTCACATGCAGGAGGTCCCAGCCCAACTGAACTCACCTAGAATCATGGCAGCAGCTCAGTGGTGCCTGCAGCCCACAGCCAATAAAGTGTTGCAAGGTGCTGGGGAGGAGGGGGAGGGCTGGAGCATGGGTGGCATCGTTCTCATGCAGGGGGTCCCAGTCTAGATAAACTTGCCTGGCTCAATGGTGCCCATAGCCAACAAACTCATGATGCCAAGTGGGTTAAGTTGGGCTGCCCCCCTCCCGCTTTGTGTGAGCAAGGTGGGCAAGGGTGTTGGAGCATGGGCTTCATTGCTGACTCCAGCCCAGCTAAATTTACCTGGCATCATGGTAGTGGTGGCTTAATGGTGCCTACAGCCAGCAGTCAAGGTTGGCAGCGGGAGGGTGGAGGACAGGTGGCATCACTCACATATGGGGGCCACCACCCCTCAGTTTCACCCACTATTGCCCCTGCCCCTGCCCCTGGTTCCACTCTGCACACAGATTCCCCACTGGGACAGTGCAGAGAATTTTTCTCCCACTGCCCACCTGGCCCTGCCCAATGATGCACTGTTGTTGCTGCTGTTACTGCTGGTGGGGGTGGGGTCTGGGTGCTCCACAGCAGCACAGGCACCCCCATGGCTGCAGCTTTTGCAAGGAAATGCTATATCATTGCAGTTCTTTGCAAATCATGTTTTTCATGAAAATCAATTAATTTTGTGATTTTCACGAAAAATCTGAACTTGCAATTTAAACCAGATCCTAATCATAAAATCATGTACCCCAGACCCCTACCATTTTTGCTGTTCTCCACTGGACACTCTCCAATTTGCCTGCATCCTTTTTGTGGTGGGGGATCCAAAACTAGATGCAGTATTCCAGATGTGGCCTCACAGTGCTAGAGGGGAATAATCACTTGCCTCAATCTGATGGCAATGGTCCTACTAATGTAGTCCAGTATGCCATTAGCCTTTTTCAC
>NW_017729026.1:37113540-37120890 GCF_001723915.1 Gavialis gangeticus
TCCCAAAGTGTCTCCTCATAGGACATAACCTCTATGCCCTTAACCAAATGGGTGGCCCTTCTTTGTAACCCTTAGGTCCTTTTCTGTAAAGCTGCTGCTTAGCCAATTGGTCTGTAGTCTGTGCTAGTGCATAGGATTCTTCCATCCAATGTGCAGTATTTTGGACTTCTCCTCATTAAACCATATGACATTTATTTTGGTCCAATCCTCCAATTTCTCTAGGTCATTCTGAATCCTAGCCCTGCCCTCCAGCATATCTACGACTTCCCCAGCTTGGTGTCATCTGCAAATTTCCTAAGGGTGCACTCCATCCCATATTCTTTAATCTTACTCTTTTCCACATCTTTTCTTCTATATTTCTTTGTTGTCTGTAAGTCAAAGTGGCAAAATACATGCTCATTTCTTTCAGCTTTTCTCCCATTAGAATTCATCACTTCAAATAATTGCTGATAGGAAAAATACCTTATTATCTATGTATTGCAATATTTACAAGGAGACCAGTAAAGACCAATCCAAACTTGATATTCTCCTGGGACTTTTTCCTATGTAATTTCATATGAAGTATGTGAATGTATCATAATTACGATGTAACACTGTGCATGCTTTTACAGAGTAGGAAAGCATAATGTTATGCAATGATGTAAATGGTTTGTTCTAATTGTCACAGTTTAAAGTGATGATCATTTTCTAAACACACAATCTGAGTGCCTCAAGATAAATTATAGCCAAGAATGTTTCAGTTCTAGAAAGATACACTATTGCTGTCAGTTCCTAAAAGTATATTTTAATAAAACCCTGGATGGAAGGTAAAGGATAATTAGTCTCCATAAAACTCCAATTCTAGTATTATGTATAGATTCACATACTTTAAGACAGTAGTTCTTTACTTTCCCTCCCAATGCTTAGTGAACTATTTTGTAAGAAATCCAGTGGCCTAAATCTCAAATTGTGGCTTTTATTGCTTAATATTTTCAAAAGGATAATTGTAATATGTAGTATAGCACTTTGGGATGCTTATTTACTAGTTACTGCTGCTATATGTTCTTATTAAAAAGGCAAGATTGAAGAAAGGATAACCAGACGGTCAGAGATCTTACCCTAGTCTGCTTTTTCATGATTTGGAGTGGCAGCTCTCCAGAGTCTGCTGTTCCCTGGTCTCTATACCTTCAATATTGGAAAGTCCACATAGGCAGAGACAGGACCTGGATATTTCCTTGTGCCCCTTTGTAGCACTTTGGAGCAAACCTGAAATGAAGCACTAAACATGGATCTTAATAATTGTGTTTATCATTTTTCTTCAATTAAAAAAAATCTGTGCATGTGTGGTAGACTATACATAGACTTTGTTTTATTGGAAATTACAAATCACAATGGCCTAATCAACTAACAATACTAATCATGGCACAAAACTGACTCAGAACAATACCTACTAAAATGAAAAACTTAATACAAAGATTTTCATTCCAGTGGAAATTTCAGTATTCTTTGTAAAACAAAATACGGAAAGGATTAAAGGTGAAGATAGCTCTACATGAAACTTGACATCAGTGGGTTATATTACAGAGGGATAACCAAAACACTGTGGGCTATCAGCAATCTTAAAAGTTCCAACTGGGGGAAATGTTCCATAGGGCTCTAGAGAGATTAATTTTTGAACCAAGTCCTATATTATTGCTGATTTACACAAATGACCCAGACAAGAGACCTCTATAAAGTTGTTAAATGTGTTCATGGTAGAATAGAGTAACCAGCGAGTTGAACTATGAAAAATTGGATTGTTAATACATAAGACATGAATCTTGGGAATTGACACTGCTGGAAGAGTTTATGACTTCTGTGTAATAGTTTGCTTCTCTCTAAATATTCCCAGACAACCTAAAAAAATGGGCAGACGTTACAAAAATCAAGCAACGTTTTCAAATACACATGAACTGTACAGATGAAATAGAGGTCCAGAGAACTCAGATTAGATCAAGAAAATGTTAATTAAGCATGTTTCATTAATTTTCTTAATTTTTATGGTAGACCAAATTGTGCCCTACTTCACTGCAATTCTCCCTACATTGACCGACATAGCTGATTTTATTAAGATAAAATAGCTAGGGTTTTCACAAAAATTGTACTGATTGTGTTGACTTTCTTTTCCCATTTTCATAATGTAGTCAAAAAAGAAAAGAAACAGAAAAAAAAATTCATTATGCATGACCTTACTCTTCTGTCTCTTGGGAGACTTAGATTCTACAGTGACAGGGCACAAATTTAATAAGTAGTTATAAGTACCTTGGAGTTTTTAGTGTAACTACACATGGAATGTAGATAGTGGTAATTTTGCTCCTGATTTATCTAATTTACTTGAATCTAGATAGAATCTGAGCTTTTCATATAAACATTTGAAAATTATGACTTGATTATTAATTTCCAGGTATAGAATCTAATTATTGGCTAGTTATCTTAAACATATGTTTTCCTTCTCCCACCGCCCCAACTACTGTAACAGGGAAAGAACCCCCTACCTCTCTTCCCTCCCACTTTTTCTCCCTGAATACTTATAGTTTCATAGTTTCATAGATTTAGGGTCAGAAGGGACCTAGTAGATCTTCTAGCCCGAGCCCCGCCAGGGTGGGAGAACAAAAAAACCCCCAAAACAAAAACGGGACTCAAATGAGTCCAGCCAGGTAGGCATCCAGCCTCTTCTTAAAGACCCCCAGGGTAGGGGCCAGCACCACTTCCCTTGGAAGTTGGTTCCAGCTCCTAGCCGCCCTAACTGTGAAGTAGTTTTTGCGGATGTCCAATCTATACCTCCTCTCCATCAACTTGTGCCCATTACTCCTTGTTATGCCAGCGGGCGCTAGGGGAAACAGCGTCTCCCCCAAACCCTTCTGGTCCGCCCTAGTGAGTTTATAGACGGTCACCAGGTCCCCCCTCAGCCTTCTCTTGTGGAGGCTGAATAGGTTCAGGTCCCGCAGTCTCTCACTGTAGGGTCTGCCCTGCTGTCCCCGGATCATGCGGGTGGCCCTCCTCTGGACCCTCTCCATGTTGTCCACATCCCTCTTGAAATGGGGTGCACAGAACTGGACACAATACTCCAGCTGTACTCCACAATACTTCCTGACCCCCTGCCACTTATGCCCTCATCCCCAGATCCCCATAGCTCCATTCCCCACAGTCTTTGCCTGTTTCCCCCAAAGCCTCTGATTCTCCTCCCCATTTCCCACAATATCTGTCCCTTCCCTCCACTCCCTTCAGTGTCTGCTTCTCCACTTCCCACCCCTGTCCTTACTGTCAGACATTTCTCAAGCTTTATTCTCTCCCAGGTCATCAGCACTGCTACTTGGCCATGCCAGATATGGAGTTTCCATGTGCTCTGTGCCCAGGAGGGAATCCAACCCAAGTCAAAGCAGAGCTGTGCCTGACAGTAAAGGGAGGCAAGGGGGCTGGGGTGGGGTGGAGTGGAGGGAGGGAGGGAGGTAGGCAACTGGTACGGGTCTGACTTTGGCCATATTTTGTCCACCCCTGTAATATACTATATATAATATAAAATATATAATGCAATGCATATCAACATTATATACCAATTGTTTCTAATATATTATGTTTATTGTAATTTCTATATATCACAATAAGCGTGTATGGGAACAAGAAGAATTAATGACAAGTGTAAAAGCAGTTAAAGATTAACTGCAAGTGAGAGGGACTAGTGGCAGCCATAGGGTCAGGTTTTGTCCTCATCAGGGAACGTCACATATCGAAGCTCCTGTATGACCTGTGGCGTATAAAACATTCTTAAATTATACTGTGTAACCCTCATTTTTTGCAGTGTGGTAGAACTGGCTTTATAGACCTGAAATCCCTGTGCAATGTAAAACAATGGAAAAACAACATTTTCTATTCGGAGAGGGTTTTTTAAAAATAAATAAATATCAAACAAGAGTTACACAGAAACACATGTGTACCACAAGACTTAATACCAAAACCATTACATTGCATTTTTATAGTTTATTTTATATTATGCGGGACAGCAGTTTGTTTTAGTCCAAAATGAAGGATAAAGGGACTCAGGGTATATTATCAATAGGGTAGCTCATAGCTGGGAGGAACTGATTCTGAATCCTTAGCAGGTTTAGTAACATGAAATAGAGTGGTCTCAAGTAATGAGGAGGAAAGTTTGATTCAGGAAGACTGTGGGCGGGGCAGGAAGGGCAGGTGTGAATCCTGGAAGAGTAAGCTTTTTTGTCATGGAGGCAAACAATAAATAGGTAGGATTTCCAGTTACTTTGTCTCCTCATGTCTTCCTCGATATTATTTTTAGTATCATTTCTCTCTTCAGGTTCTGTTTGTGTAGGAAGAAAAAGGGGACATAGAAAATAGATAGCCCTATTCCTTTTGGTATGATTCCAGTACTTTTCTTTTTCTTTAGGGTTCTCAATTGATTTAAATTGGGCAAACCCTGAGAAGTCTCATAGGGTTAGCTCTTTCATGCTTCATGATGAGGTGACATTCAACCCTATAAAGATAGGCAGCAGAAGCCTATGCACTCCTTGCATCCCAGTGCAGCTCTCAAGATAGAGGTTACATAGGAGGAGGTCTGTGTAAACAATACATTTTTCAGTTCGGGCCCAAACTGAACACTCACAAAAAAAATTTCAATGTAAATACATATTTTGTGCACACACACATTCATGTGTATATATTTAAAGCAAGAAACAGATGTGTACTTTGGTTGAACAAAATCTTTGGGCAAGCAAGAGGTGGTGCTACCACCTTCTGCTTTAAGGCAGCATTTCACTGATCAGACCATGCTCCCAGGATGTGAGAGACCTAACTTTAGACTTCCTTCTCTGGCTATGAAGCTTTGAGTCCACATTCCTCACATGCTGGAAGTTCCCAACCATGCAGTAGGAATACTGGGGAATAGTGAATTTAATGTACTCTCTCCAACTGACAATTCTATTTTTGTAGGGAGAACTTTAGGATTCACTGAGTGAGATAAAAAGGAAATGGCACAATAGCATGCTACATTTTGCACTCTTCTGAAAATTATGAATTCAAAACCCTTTTTTGTCAAGCAAGATCAAGTATTTTTTCTTTTGGTCTGCTTTGGTTTGGTTTCACAAAACCATTTGGTTAATTCAGATTGCATCTGTGAACAGTTTCAGGTTACCATGTTTTTAGGAAATACTTTATTCACTCAAAAGAAAAAAGAGAGAGAGAAAAGAAAAAAAATGCTTGCCTCTAAGTGGCAAGTAAACGTAGGTCAGAGGCCATATGATTACCTGACGTATGGGGTGAATTTCACCAATGCTTGAATTTTATTATTATTGCAGTTGATTTATTTCTTTTTAAAAAGGCACTTGAAATCTTTAAATGAGCCTTACTTGAGTTGTTTGATTCCTTTGTTTGGAATAGGTCAATTTCTAGAAGATAGAAACAAATTGAAAGGAAGGAAACACGTATTGCTTATGCTAGATATAATCATTGGGAAGGAAAGAATGTTTGCACTCTTACTTTAGCTGTTTTTAGAGAAAATGCAAAATAATCTGAGGACAATTGTATTTTCAAACAGCAGTATATATTGAGGTGAAAGAATGGGAGATAACTGGTTTCGTGACAGCATTTCTGAGAAGGATCTAGGGGTTAAGTGGTTTAAAGACTCACTATGAGTCAGCAACATGATGCAGTCATAAAAAAGGCAAATGCAATTTTGTTCTGTATCAACAGGAGTATAAAGCACAGGACACAATAATGCCACTCTAGTCCATACTGGTTACACCTCATCTAAAGTATTGGGTACAGATCTGGATCCTACATTTTAAGATAGACTTAGAAAACAATAAAAATACTAAAGGTGTTAGAAGGCAAGCCAAACAAAGAAAGGTTGAAGGAAGTAGGCATACTTAGCCTGGAGAGAAAGTGACTAAAAGGGACATGATAGCAGTCTTCAAATACCTTAGAGGTTGCTATAAAGAGAGAGAACAAGTACCAGAGCCTCAGAAGGTAGAATGCAAAGTAAAAAAAATAATTAGTAATTAGGAAAAACTTCCTTACTGTTAGAACAGGAAGGCAGCAAAAGAGACTGGCTAAATTGTGGAATCTCCTTTGGGGGAGGTTTTCAAGCTAAAGCTGGATTACTGTTGGACAGATATGGTTTAGAAGTAGCATTCCTGCAATAGTGTAGGAGGGTGGACATGATGACACCTGAGGTCCTTTCTATATCCTACCTGTATCAAAGCTGTCAATATAATGGTTCTTCTGTCTTAAGCACAGCACTAGGATTTATCGAAATTCCCTTTGGGTCTTGAGAAATTTATTTCTATGTCTACAGATTCTAGTCTCCTCTTCTGGAAATGTCTTTATGTACAGGCAACAGTGAGAAGAATGCAGATATTAGAATGGAAGAGAGAAGGAACTTCTACAGAAGGGTCAGAAGATAGAAACAGGAAACTGTGAAACTGGTGTTGTCTAACTTCCTGGGTTTGAGGCCTGCAGTGAAGGGGCAAATTCCAAATACATCAAAAGAATAGCAGCATAAGACAGACTGGCTTTATTCCTTAAAGTTTAACAGAGCTTCCAAGGTTTTTGGCTACATTGACCCAAGGGTCAGGTATATGGACTAACACTATATATGGGGGAGGCATGGACTCAAGGACAACCTTAATGCCAGCATACTATAAAGATAATAATGACCGCAGTGTCCTTTGCTAAGAAACACACAGACATTTTGTAAACTGAAAACTACATAGTGCCAGTTAAAATGCCAATCCAGAAACCAATACACCACAGCCTGAGTATTCCTCTCACCTTTCTTTTACATAAAACAATAGAAAGTGCATGTTAGCACTAAAAAGTGTATAGAGTACATTATCTCTGAGAAACAGAAAGACTTACTAGTTCTTAAGAAAAAGTAAAGCCAACAACTATAATCATTATATTGTATAAAAACATTACTGACTAAAAGTTTATCGCCATGTTTGGTGAAGATACAGATTGTTAAGCCATATTTTTCTCCACCCTTAACGAGGGACGATTATTGAACTATCTTGCTATAGGTGAGTTTACAGTTTGGGGTACATCACATTGTTAGATTGAATTTATGCTTAGAGATGCATTAGTACAGCCTATATTTTAAACACTGACATATATTGTTTTATTTAAATTGTTGCTCAAATACAGTTCCTATTTGGAAACCTAGATATTGGTCTACTTTGTAAAGCACTTTAAAATCGGGTGGTGAAAAGTTAAGTATTGTGATCATAAATTTTATCCATGTAATTCAGGTGCTGAAGTTTTGCAATGAGTGGAGCCATTACAGATGAGTATTGGAGTTAGTAAAAAAAAAAAAAAAAAAAAAAA
>NW_017729026.1:37120960-37122722 GCF_001723915.1 Gavialis gangeticus
AAAAAAAAAAAAAAAAAAAGAAATGCCAAAGTAAGGAATAAGCTTTTGGACTTGGGGCCATCTGAGCCAGTTAAGAAGCTTATGTCTCCTTCAGATAACTAACCTGTAAGGTGCATGAATAATAGATATATTGAGCTACAAAGTATTAAAAGGTGCAGTATATTACTTAAGGGATTTATATTGGTTGTCTGCATGATTTAATATTAAATTGACTGTCAGCTATATTCTTCCCCTGTAACAGCCGGGCAGATTTTTCATCATATTCTGATTCTGGGTCACCAACAAAAAGTTGCGAGAAGGATTTGGAGATAATTGCAAGCACTCACATATATTTCCTGTGTTGGAAATATATATCATTCAGTATCACTTTATTTGCAATACTTCCAACATAGTTTTACTGAACCGCATGAACAAACTTAGGGAAAGAATTTGTCTTAATACAGTAGCTGAAATTGTTATTAAGATAAGAGCAACTGTCACTGAAATTTGGCTCTTTGTAAACAAGGTTCATAGAACTAATAGAAATCATAGACATTAAGGAATGGAAGGGACCTTGAAAGATCATTTAGTCCAACCCCCTGCTCTGGGCATGGATACTGTTGAGATCAAATGATCCCAGGAAGGTGTCTGCACAGTCTCCTCTTGAAGACTTCCAAGGTTGGGGGCTGCACCCCCTCCTTAGAAAGTCTATTCTAGATTCTGGTCACCCTTACTGTAAAGAAGTTCTTCCCTACATCTAACCTGAAATTAGGTTACTGGAACTATTACCATTTATAAAGAAGTCTAAAGTCAGCCTGTTTAGAGATGGCACAGAGTATTTTCTTTAATGCAGTAGGTATTCCAGAATACAATTTAGGCCCTGGAAGCTGCATGAGGTGGCTCAGGTCTGCAACCTCTGGTGTGTGGCCAGAGACACAGTGCACAGGCTGATGCATGGAGTAGGACCTTTAGAGCGTTTGGGTGGCTCAGGTCCTCAACCCCCAGAATGATGCTGGGAGCTCGGTGCAGGAAGCACTGCATGGAGGGTCTGGGAACAGACTGAGCCTGGTGCTGCTTGAGGCAGCCCAGGCCTCCGACCCATAGCAAAAGGTTGAGTCCAGGGAGCCAGATGGTGCTCAAGCTACTGAACCAGCAGACAGAGCCAAGCCAGAGGCCCCAGAAGCCCAGCATAAAGGAGCCCTGTTCCAGGGGACAGCGAGCCCCTGAAGCCCACTGCAGGCGAGAGAGCAGCTTGGCGCAGAGGACGAGGGCCACCCTCCAAGCATGGGAACTGTGAGTTGCAGGGAAAAGAGGATTCCCCCAGGGTAGTCCCCCCTGGTTAGTTTAGGGCTCCTGAAAGTGGAGGTCCCATTGGGAGGGCCCCCCTAAAATTACCAGCTTCCTTGTAGGGCTTGGAAAAAGTCCAAGGGCACTGGGGTTTCCCCTTGGGATTAAGTTTATCTTTGGGATTCTTATGCCATAAGTGGTGTGATGTCTTGCCTTATATTTTGTGAACTCTCATGTTTGTAAATTAGTAGATGAGTACAGTCCTAGAGCTCTGCTGGGACCCCCTGTTGCTATTATTTCACCTGTTGTTTATTTGCATTTATTTGTGGCTTATTTATGGTTCACCTATACTTATCTATAGTTTATCTGTTAGCTATCTATGTTTATTTTGGGGTTTATCTGTTTCAGATCATATACTTACCTGTGACTTACCTGTATCTGGAGCACTGGTATAAGGTTTTATGGCATTTACCCAGAGGGTATTGTTTATGTTATT
>NW_017729026.1:37122835-37144100 GCF_001723915.1 Gavialis gangeticus
ATATGTTTATATCCATGTTTCTTTTCCTTGTGATAAGTTAATGTAAATACATTTTTATATAGTTAAGTCCTGTGACTGTCCTGGCCTGGTTCTATAGGGACGGAGGAAAACTGAGCGGTCTGCAGTTCCCCCACAGCACACCTGCCAGCTAACAAGTCCCTTCAATTGGAGAAGGATAGTATATACTTGAGTTACCTGGGCTACACAAGGAATGAAATAGAGGAAGAGAGTGTGCTGGATAGGCCTCTTGAAGAATTACAGAGCAAAAATATGTCCCAGCTTCACGGTCTTACTAAAGATGTGAAACATTATAAAGAAACCCAGTAGAGATGAATGCAATTTTTTCACTATGTCAGTGACTGCTTTGAGGGAGGGCAGGAATTAGCCCATTGTTGTTTCTGAACTAAGAAATGGCAATTTTTTTTTTTTAAATGCCACATTATTAAATCATATAGTAATAAATCCAAGTAAAGTTTTGTTTTGATACACCAATTCTTTTTCATGCTTTGTATTAAATGGGTACATTTAGAGGGATATTTTAAATACAAAACTTTGAAAGAAAATTCATGTGGGATCTCCACTCTTAACCCATGGACCCATAGAACAATTTGGTAGGCTCTTATTATGCAAATGTATTATGTAAATTAAAAAGGCTAGTAACATAAATATGGCAGGATTCTAGCCAGATAAATATGTGCTGCACCATCAACAAAACTTCTGGAAGATTGACAATATAGAGATTTGTAAATTAATAATAGTTTGGCCAAGAGAAGTGAACAAAAGTTGCCATGTGATATATGGGTTATTTTCAACTCTTCTGACTCACCGTCTGATTTTGAGAAACTCAGTTTACTAAATGCCCCTCTGTAAAATGTTTGAAAATACGGTCATTCACATTTTTTTAGATTTTAAAATGGACAAAAAGGGAACTCTAATTCAATATTATAGAAGACTAATCTTCCCCAATACTTAATTCCAGGACAAAAAAAAAATCCTCGGTAGCAAGGCCTTAATGTTGAAAGTACTTAAAAATAACTTACGGGAAGTAAGAAGGGAAGGGCATTCAACAGCGGGATGATTTACTTGTCCTAAAGTAAAACTTTTCAAAAGGAAATGCAAAGCTAAGGTTACAGTTAAAACAAATTCAGACATGATAATTTGTAGAGACACATAGTTGAACTACTCTACCAGCCTTAACTCTGCACTATGATGATGCTATGTAAAACATAAATCATTGGCAACATCCAGACAAACACTGATATGTGGTATGTGGCACTGCAGAGCCATCTGTGGTGTCACACACAACACATGAAGGCATTCTCTGTGCTGCTACTGTACATGCAGGCATCCCCCACACTGCTACTTGCTACCCCTGGGAGATCCCAGGATCAGAAATAACCCATGCCAAAAAAGTGGGACTGTGGACATGGTGGCAGCGTGTGCCATCCAAAATCAGAGCCTGGCCAGCTGGAGCCATGCTCCAGGTGCCAACCCAGCACCCAGCTGCAGGAGCACTGTGGCTGTAGCTCCCCAAGGTCCCCAGCACCCAAGGTAAGGCTGCTGTGAATGCAGAACCCATCCAACGGCCACCTCCAGGAGTGAGGGAACATGTTCTGTGTGCTTACCACACAATAAGTGCAACTTCTGTACCTGGCCTCCGATTTCAACATACATGTGTAACTTAAAAGCAATTATAAAGAATTTGCATTGTTCCAAATTCTGTAGCAAGCCACCCCCTGCTGGACCAATTCATAATGTGCAGGACTCCACTTGTAGCTCAGGGGGGCAAACAGAACATCATCTCAGTGTGGGTCTAGTCTGTGGGCTATATACTTGACAGTCCTGCCTTAACTTACTACTTTCTTCTTGCTAGGTCTCTGGATCCATTTTCCTTTGTCACTGTCAGGTGTTTTGACAGTAGCTGAACTTTTCTTCTAGGGTTCCCTTTTCTAGTTCTATGTTTACCTGTTTTTTTCTCTATCTTCCCAAGTGTTCATTGAAATCATTTTTTGATAGTTTCTCTTTCTCCATCTTTCCATTTCCTGCTGCCCTTCAAGGTTTGTTCTTAACAGTCTAATTTTTTCCCTTCAACCCTAATTATTCATAGAGCCCATTCAGTAGTCAATTCAATGACACTGGAAGTCCATTTCTACCTTTGTATTCTCTCCTCTCTCTCCTTTCCAAACTTTAATTTCTGCCACCTTTTGAATGGTGTATTGTGTTAGCATCTAAGAGCCCTAGTCATGGACCAAGGTCTCTTAGACTAGGTATTATACAAAGATATTACATACAAAGTAGTTTCTGGATAGGCTACACAATCTCTTTCCTTCCTCCTTCTCCTCCCTCTTGTGGTCTCTCCCCTTTCCTTGCCTATTCTTTAGTCTACTGCTGTCACTGTTAAGTCTCTAATGTATATTGCAAGATCCTGAGGATCTTTGTATCTTTACCATGCACAGTTATATTTATTCTAAGAAAAAGTCAGGTGCCATTTTCTGCACCTGGTTTAGCACAACTCTGACTGTATCTAAAGTAAAGGAAACTAAAATGACTGAACAATTACCAGGATATACCCTCTTCAGAACTGTAGTCCTCATATATGCAGCCCTATCCCATTCCCTTTGAAAAGACCAACATTAAAATATGTTGCAAACAGGTGGGTGGTAACTAGACAGGAGACAGGGGCTGATTGATGCTACTATTTATTTTTAGGCTCCACTCCAAATGATAGGCAAACCAGGACATGTTGACAAAATCTAAAACTGGCATGAGAATGCGCCAACATAGGCTCAGAATGAATTTGGCATCTGAATGTGTCTGGGATATGGGTCATATCACTTTGAACACTGTGCTTCTCAGAGAATGAAGGACAAAAACTTGTCTTGAGAAAACACAGTAATAAGCATAGAAAAACAGATCAAATAACACTCCCTTAGCATTCAAAATATCTAGTCTTTCCTTTTCTCCTAAGGCCTGAATGCTGTGGTCAGTACTTTGGCAGAAAACACAATTCCTCCTGTTCTAAAAAAGCAGATAGTGCCATATATATTTTATATGATGGAAGCAAAGTTAGTATGAGCTTTTACAATTAATAGCAGTGATACTGATTATTAGGGCTGTGCGATTTGGTGGAGATTTGGCCCAATTTGGCAGCTGAATCTCTGAATCTGAATTGAATCAGGAGACTAATAAAAATGTCTGAATCCAGCATGATGCCAAAAGACAGCCTTCAGACTTCACAGTTCATAGAAGATGAGGACATTTCAAGTGACTGTGACAGTGAGACAAACTTTCTGGCCACACACTCAGCAGGAGGAACACAGCTTCCAGCCACCATGCTAAGGGAGACTTTTGAAGCTGGGACATGGGGAAAGCCTAGGACCATGGAGGAAAAGAACTACCAAAAGCTTAAATTCCAGGGCTATCACAGGTGTATTATATGTCAAGAAACTGATGGCATCACGAGGAGGAATGAAAGGACAAGCATTTGTCAGCCTGTGCCTGTTTGTGCATCACTATCCAGACAGGGTAGCTTCTACTAATGTCTGTCCTATCAGGTGCTACAGCTCCAATTGAAAAAAGGGTGTGCTTTCACTGCAGGTAGCTAACACCCATTCACCATCCTGCTGTAGAAACCCTGCGGCTGTAAGGCACTGTAATTTTACTGCAGGGCAAATAAGACAAACTCAAACATGGGCAGGGTTCATGGTAATGATCTCACAGGTCTCCCTTGCAACAAACACTGCAGATACTTTGCCATCCCATCGGAATTTATGGTGAGATATGGTTTGTGTGTTAATTATCTCTCTGCAAAAACACTGGTGTATCATAAAAAGCAAAGTCTGAAACAACCAGCCCATGCTGACAACGTGGCAGGTTTCAGTCACATGTGGTTTGGAACCGAAGATGATCCACCACCAGTTGCTTACTTGGGGTTGTGAACTTATTCCCTTTTCTTGGTGGCAAAAGTAAGGGTTGAAATTCTCCTCCTTTACAGACATTTTGCCACCTTTGCTTTTATGGGATTTGGAGAAACTCATGGTCACCCTGTGTCAGAACAGAGAGGAAAAATCAAGGCCAAAAATAGTTCAAGGCCAAAAAGCAGTTCCCATGCTTGGTGGGTCTGCAGCCTGCCCATCCCTCGGAGCAAAGTTAAAGCTTCACTAAATTACATAAGGTTGCGGGGGCAGGCAATAGGCCATGTGGCTGATGGTGAGACCTTGCATTTTTACTTATATTTCCAGGCCAAAGGAACTTGTTGACATTCTTTTCCAATAAAGGAGATAAGGAAATAAGAAAGAAATGCCGGTAGCACATGTGTAGGATGTACTGCCTTTGGTGGGAACTCATGAGCTGCCTTTGACCCCCCCATTTCCAAGGAGGGAAGGACAGCATGGTACTAATTGAGGCCTTTAATGCTCACCTCCTTCTGAGGAATGGGAGATCCAAAGGGCAGATCAGATGATGTGGGAGCTGCATGCCTTTCATCATCCTGTATCATTGTACCTCATGTCTTTTATGACTAGAGACAGCAACAACAAGACTCTGAATGAGATTGGCACTCCAGATTCATAGATTCATAGATTCATAGATTAAGGGTCGGAAGGGACCTAGTAGATCTTCTAGCCCGACCCCCCGCCAGGGCGGGAGAACAACAAAAAACCCCAAAAAGAGAAACGGGACTCAAATGAGTCCAGCCAGGTAGGCATCCAGCCTCTTCTTAAAGACCCCCAGGGTAGGGGCCAGCACCACTTCCCTTGGAAGTTGGTTCCAGCTCCTAGCCGCCCTAACCGTGAAGTAGTTTTTGCGGATGTCCAATCTATACCTCCTCTCCATCAACTTGTGCCCATTACTCCTTGTTATGCCAGCGGGCGCTAGGGGAAACAGCGTCTCCCCCAAACCCTTCTGGTCCCCCCTAGTGAGTCTATAGACGGTCACCAGGTCCCCCCTCAGCCTTCTCTTGTGGAGGCTGAATAGGTTCAGGTCCCGCAGTCTCTCACTGTAGGGTCTGCCCTGTTGTCCCCGGATCATGCGGGTGGCCCTCCTCTGGACCCTCTCCATGTTGTCCACATCCCTCTTGAAATGGGGCGCACAGAACTGGACACAATACTCCAGCTGTGGCCTGACCAGCGTCGCGTAGAGGGGGAGGATCACCTCCTTGGCTCTACTCGAGATGCACCTGTGGATGCACGACAAGGTCCGGTTAGCCCTGCCAACCATGACCTCGCATTGTCGGCCCATGTTCATCTTGGAGTCAATAATGACAGAGTATTGTTTCATACCAGTCCCAAGGCAGGACTGACACCTGTCCCCAGAGGTCTGTGTAAAGTAAACCGAGAGTCTTAATCCAGTTTTTCTAGAGGTGAATCATAGCCCCAGAAACCAAAGCAGACTTCCTTCCTTCTTTAAATCTGAGGAGAGAGCATGAGCTAAAAGGAAATTGCACATGGAAGAGATCCTATTTCTTTATAGAGGGAGTTAAGATTATGACCTAGTTTTCAGAGGGACTGAGCACCTGCAGCAGAAGTGAAAGGGTGATGTCTGTTTCTGAAGTTCAAGCCAGAAGCATGCAATTATCAAGGGAAGCTGCTACACATGCTGCATGCCTGACCTGCCAGTAACGGGCACTGTTTTAGAAGACTGATGTTTGTGCTTGGCACCCTATAAGATGCCACACACCCAGCCTTAACAGCATGCCAAACTTTGGCATAATTTCCCTGATATGGAATTGAGACATAGCACACCTAAGATCACAGACCTTGCTGTTGCTGAGTTCAGAGAAAAGTGCACATGCAGGTAGCCTTCTGCAGAGTGGGTGTCAGCCTCTCACTGTTTTGAAGGAAGCAAAGAGCCTGATTAAGCCAAATGCTGTATTCACATAAAAAATATAATAGCTCTACCATCTTATACAATTCCTCCAATGACTTATTTATTTTACTTGATCCTGAATGTCCTCCAGTGTACGCAGGCACATGCTGCACTTAATCACACCTATTCATTTAGCAAGTACATGCAACCATTCTTGTATCATCAGGAAAAGCTCCCTCTGCCTCCATGAATTACAGGCATCACAGGAAAAGCAAGACCAAACCATATGCAGTGAGAGTTTGACACATCAGAGGTCTCTAAAAAGGGACTCAGGAGGTCTCAGTTCAGTTCCCTGCACCAGCACATATCTTCTAGATCTGCCTCTTACTCTCTCTCTGCCTCACTATCCTCATCTGCTAATTGAGAACAGTGGTCATAGTCAGTCTTACAGGGATTGTGTATGACTTAAATAACTAATGTTTAGGGGATATGGCAGTGACATGGGAGGGAAACGAGCACCTTTATATACAAACTGTCTACCTCATGAGACATTTGTGTGAGATGCCCACTGGGCCAAGTTTTAAAGTCCTGAATCATTGGCTTCTTGAATAGATTTTATGGCAACCATCCACCCTGCACCCACCATTGGGGATACTGGATGGAGGAGGCAGGTGAGGCCTCCATGTAAACAGGCCCAGGACCCAGGTGAGCAGGGTGCATTTGGCGAGTTGGATGGAGAAGATGGCTGCAACCCAGTCCTGTAACAACTGAGGGCTTCAGCAAGCCCTTTTGGAGGACAAAATGAAAAAACAAAGGGGGCCAAGCAACTAGCAAGTGAGAGGTAGCTTCTCCTGGTTCCTACCTGTTTTTATTTCTCACAAATTCAACCATGGGCAGATTTAAATACTCAGTTAGTGTTGGAAGGTACTGCACACCTGGGAACGATAGGAAACTCCCACCCAGGCGATCTGAGGGACTAAGACATTCTACATCAAAACAAATTTAGCCTCCTCTAGGGGTACTTATATCTGGAGCCTTATGCAACCCTGTGAAAACTTACATGATACACAGACTCTCATTAGTCAACAGCTACCTATGAGGTAGGACATGGTCACCTAGTTGTCATAGTGGTATTGACATCACAAAGGCTGTTGGCTCACCTCTTTCCTGGATTCTGGACCTGGCAGCTTGAGTGGCTCTGGATGCCTTCATGATAGGAGCTGCTCAGCGGATGAAAGAAGGAAAGTGTGTTTAAGCCAACTTTTAACAATGAAAGACATCAACCTGAAACTACCCAGCAGGTAAGATCCCCATGATGTTCTTCATGCCTAATATCTAGTCCCACACCCATTCTTGGAAGCACAAGAAATAGGTGGATTAGCTACAATCAGCATTTTCTAGAGCCAGATTTTCAGTTGGGGAAACCAGTGTTACTTGGTGGCTTGGACTGTTGCTTGGGTGATTGATACCAGGTCAGAATCAAGCCTCAGCCTCTGAACACTTACATGCCTCTGATCATTGGAGATTGTGTTAGATGTTCTGAGAAAGGCCTCCTTCCATCCCCGAGGTATTTCTGACCTTGTCCTTCTTGCAGCCAAGTAGGTGGTGTGAGGTGTCTCTGTATATATTACCTAAGCTTAAGCAGTAGGGCAGCCTATAGAGATGCTGATTCATGTTCTAATTAGAACACATTGAAGCAGGCTCAAGGAATTAAATCTGCTCCACATTCTAAGTAAAATGCTCCAGTATTACACTGTCATGTGTAAGGAACCCCCCCCCCCCCATCCTCCTTCCCTCACGTTTTAAATGGCTGTGTGGGTGCTTTAGCTAAAGCTCATTGAATAAGCTTTAGTTAAAGTGCTTCAATGGCCATTTTAAAATGTGTGGTGCTTAATACATGTGATGGTGAGCCATTTTAATTAGAGTGGCCATTGGGGAACCACTCTAATTTAAACAGCCCCTCCCCACCCCGGTATGTGTATAGCGAGTCTAGCTTTCAAAAACTTTGGCCCTAAACCATTGTTTTGGGTGTGTGATCCCAACTTTCCAACTAATTGTAAAGGAGGAAAGAATTGTTATTGTCTGCATGACTTTCCCTTATTTTCCCATAAACAAATATCACAGTAATCTCCCCTTCTATCTGGCTGGGCTATTTTGCAAGCAAATCTTATAGCAGAGCAGGAGAAAGGGGAAGACGTAGCTTCTTCTCTGTGACCAGGTACACTCTCACCCCTTTGGCTGGTACAGCTGTGGCCATTCTGCACCGGACTGATGATTATAGATTTTTACCTTCTGATGCTGGCCAACACCAGAGCATCATCTCCATCTTGACAAAGAAGGGCTTTTTGGCCGAATGAAATTGCACTAAGGAAAGTGCCTCTTTGGCAGTACCAGCTGCCTCAGCCCAGGAGGGTGGCCTAGAGAGCTCTCCCATTCTTGCTGTGCTAGGAAACCTTTCTGTTGTAGCCAGACCACAGGGTTTGGCTCCAACAGAGCTACTAGTGGGTGGTGATGAATGAAACCAATGTGATTTCTCACATGCAAATCAACAGAATCCTTTTCCTCCATTGATGGTTTTTCCACCAGTGATGCCTCTGCAGAGAGATGCCTGATGGACCAAACTCACAGCAATCTTGGCCAGGGTTTGGCCAGGCAGATGTGGAGAGGGCAATGGCTCTGTATCACGTGGCTGCTCTAAACATTTAGAGCGGCTGTGCAGGGTAGGACCCCAACTAAAACTTGGCCATCTGCTGTGTCTTTTCCCTTTCTCCTCTCCTATTAAAGGTCACAATACAACATGCCCTTGTCATATTGTGATGTCACTGTGATATCAGGGCACGCTTACATGGGCATCATCTCCCCTTCCCCAGTGGAGGGTAGATATGGTATAAGCCACGTTCAAACAAGCCCCCACCCTGTGGATAATGCCGTGAGCCTCTTCAGTGTCTTTCTCCAAGTATCTCACAGCATTGAGATATGAAATATAGTTGCCCAGCAGCCTTGTGAACCTGGAAAATCATTTACTCCAGCCTGGAGAAAGTCTTTCAGGGGGACACAAAGGGCCTGGATAGGAGCCTTGTAAGGAGGATCATCAATTTGGCCTCCAAAGACATGAGGAAGACCCAGGTGAGTGATCTCTACCCAGTTTCTCCTCAAAAAAACCTTTGTCTATGCCTAGCTTGTTTGGTCCAATGTAGCTTGAGTCTATGGAGTATCTCCTGCATGGACCCTAGCTAGAGGCTTCAGCCTTGTTCAAGGCAGATCTCCTCCAGATGTTTCTGGAGAGCACAGACATGATCCAACCCAGTGTTGAGCTCCTCTGAAACATGGGGCGGCTCCTCTGCTGAGAAAAGACCAGAGTGCATAGGTACTTTTCTGGTGACAGCATTGTCCAAGAAGTTTCCTGGTCCATGCTGAAGCTGTCCTACAGTTCAGGTGAATTCTGCAGTTGGCCAACCAACCAGAGCTGAAATATTGTTTATCCAAGTGTTTCAGTTGGCATTTATGAGCTAGGGAGCTCAAGCAAGGAATTATTAGGGGACTTCATTAATTCAGGAAAAACTATTACAGTGTGTGGCTCGTAGGTGGTGGGAAAGCCATTTTGCTTGGAGTCAAAGGTTACCTAAGGATGCAGTGGACTTAAGGGAGTGGCCAAACACTGAGCCACCAGCTAAGCCAAATGCATTATTCTCCTTCCCTTTCAGGGGAGGCAACTTTATCCCCAGCTTGACTTACCACTGTATAAACTGTGCGTCAGGCATCTGCTCCAGTTTTCTTTTTTTATTCTAGCAGGAAAATGCTGAACTTCAGGAAAAACCCTCATGGCACTTGCTGACACATTTTACAATTGGATGATGTATGAGTTGCGGAGTCACATGGGCATCATGGAGCTCCCTCCAATTTTCTTCTTGAGTACACTGGGCAACCTGGCCACAGCCTATGGTACAGCATTGCTTCTCTTGCTTCCAGGCTCTGATCAGGGACTGTGGAGGGAGGGGATAAATACTACTCTGTCCAATGGAGCCATCACAACTGAACTGGATTTGGGTCCCAAAGTGTCTAGCTCCTGGCTCTAAGATGTCAGCACTAACTTCTGTAACAGCTGGAAGTGCCTTCAGGACAGGAAGGAGTGGAGATCAATTGGGCAGGAGCCCTGCCCCACCCCATGTCCCTCCACTCCCTCCTCCTCCCATGCATCTGGGCATGGGACGGGCAGAAGACAGAGGATTGCCCTACATAGGGGAGGTCACTGTGGGGTTTCTCTGACATCTTCAAAGCCCCTATGTGCTGCTCACCTCTCGTGTTCCTGAGAGTGAGGGATGAAGGTGGACAGGAATGTCACTAACTGCACAATATATCCTCCTTCTGCAGCACTGAGGTCTGAGCCCTTCCTTGTGCTGACGCTCAGCTAATTGTGTTTTATGTTGAGGCTGGTGGAGACCAACCAGATGAAGCAGGCGCTGTGTGGAGGTGAGTTCCAACCCCTGCTTCAGGTGCCCCCAGTGGGCACACAAGGCCTAACACAGAGCCTGGGCCCCACTGGAGTGTACCACACTGGTAAGTGGGGCCTCCCCTGCGCTTCCTGGGCCTGATCCAACCATGAGTGGAGAACCTTCCCTTCCTGGGCTGGCTGGAGGCTCTGAGCAGTGAGCAGGATTGGGCCCTTTATTACTGTTACAGAGTATTTCCCAGAAGCCATCAAAAAGGCTGGAGCTGCCTGTAGGCTCTGGGGCAAATGGAGCAGATTGAATGCTAGTTGTAGCCCCTGCTCCACCTGTCCCGAATTCTCCATCTGCTCTGAGCAGCATGGGGGCTGCTAGGACATTATCATGACCACCAGGCCTTCATGTCCTGCTGCTGCAGCAGGACCTCCTCACTTGGATGTTCCTGTGCAAACATCTTGTCTTTTCTCTCCCTCTGCAGTTGTGAGAGGCTTTGCCCAGGAAGTTAACATGAAATTCCAGGTCAGGGATGAAAGCCCATTCCCCAACTGCTGGGAAGACGACTACTGTTTCCATGTGCTCCCTTTCTTTAACCTCATGAGCAGCATCTGGCTGAGCTGGAAGGACCCGGAGGTGAGAGCTGCTGTCTTTTTAGCTCTGTAGCACAGCTGTCTCATGTCACTATGTCTGCCTGTCTGTGCAGTCTTGGTAGGGAAGATCCAGTCTTAGGGGCTCATATCACGTGCCTGAGAATCTTCTCTGCCCACAGGCAATGTGCAGTTGTGTGCATTAATGTGTGCCAGTGATCACTGGGATACGGGGCAGCTCCTTCCAGGCATGACTCCTTCGATGCCCAGGGGGATGGCAGCAAGGAGGAGTTTGCTCTCTCTGTACATGAATTTGGGCACATCAGCACGGTGGGGAGGTGTGATTCATGAGCCAGTCCTAGGTCCATATCCCACGGCCCCTTACAGCTGCCATAGGTGGGAGCCATGCAGACAGGGCTGGTCCAATGATGGACAAAGGATGCTGCTGACCTGAGAAGAAGAAAAGCTGTGTCTCTTCCTGATATGGACCACCTCCCAGAAAGTCTGTCAGAGGGCCTCAGTCCTGCCTCCCTCTCTGCAGCTGCAGCAGGCTTCAGTCAAGGCACTGGGATGTGCAATGGGTCTCCTTCTCCACCATGAAAGGCATCGTGATATTGTTTTTGAGAGGCTCCCCTGTCTCCTGCAGCAATACGAGGGGTCAACATTTTTCATGTCACCATGGTGAGATGCTGCCTGGGAATCCAGGATTGGCCCTTTTGTGTATGCATGGGTGTGCATACTGATACATGTGTGTGCATGTACAACTTGCCCTAGGAACTCCGTAGCTCTCTTGGGGCTTTCCTGGTGCAGTTCAAGACTCCTTGATGGATTGGCCTCACCTACCACTGGGGGCTAAACTCACAGCACCCGGGTCTGTAGATCATGGCTGTGCTGGGAATGCCAATTCTATTTTCTGGGAAGTCTGATAAGGGGAGACAAAAGAAATGACCTACTGGACTGCTCCTTCCAGCTGAGTTTCACTCTGCTCCTTCTGAGCTTGCCCTCTCAAAGCTCCACAGGGTAAGTGGGATCAGAGGTCGTCTCTTTTGGAGTTCAGGGATTATGGTCAGGGCCTAGCAGTTTAAACCATGGAGATTTGGGGCTTCCTTCTATGAGTTATAGAAGTGGATGGCTACCACCCCACTGCCTATGGAGTGTGTCTCTCCTGGGTGAGACAGTCTGTGCTCTGCCTTTGTTTGCACCTGGGCACAGGTTTACCCAAGGGGAGAATCCTACTTCAGCTCTGTGCTCCTTTGTCCTGTGTCCCTGGGGCTGTGTGGGCAGATGCTAGCTGGTCCTGACTCTGCCGTCACTTTTGGGGCTTGTGACACCCTTGGGCTGTGGGACCCACTCTCCACCTGGCATCCTTTGGAAAGACTATAAATCCCAGAAAGTAGTAATCTAAGTGGGATGTATTAAGGGTCCTTGGTAGGGGCTCAAACAGCACAATTTGGTGTGGTCAGAGCTGCAGAAATGGAAACTTCCAGCACTAAAGCAGTAAAGCACTAAGCATGGGGAAGTGAGGTATTTTTTTCTCTAATTTTTTGCTCTTGCTCACTCCATAGTTCTCCTCTCTAACCCTCCCTTTGACTTTCAACTTCTGTTGCAGAGTCTGAGACAGATCTTGGAGGTAGCCTATGATTTTCAAGTCCCTCTTGCCAGTGGGAAACTCAAGAGCATCTGCTTTGCCCTGCACACCCAAGTAAGGGGAGGTCAATCCTGTACCACTCATCCTGAGGCCCAGCAGACCAAATCCCATTAGCCAGATAGACCCAGCTCATGGTGGTGCAAAGCCCCACACTGCTAGTGACCTCTCTGCTTGCCCAAGAAGAAGAAAACAGATGGTGGCCTCCTTGTCTCCCCTTGGTCCAGCTCAACTGCTGGGGAGGTCCATGCAAATCCCTTTGTCATAGCAAGTCAGGACCAGAACAATCAACCCTATTGTGTGAGTGCAGCCAAGAGCAGCTATGTTGCTAAAGGGACTTGGAAATCAGGATAACTTCTTATTTATGGTCTGGACCTTTGAATTCTTGGCTCTTGCTGTGATTGCAGTGATATCTCTTGAGACTCAAAAAGACTCTGGTTCAATTCATAGATGGTGAGAGTTCAGGATCCATTCCACACTTTCATCTGCACCCAGATGGGACTGTGCAGAATCCCTTCCCTTCTTCCCACAGGTGTGTGATATTGCACAACTGCCGAGATCACAGAACCAGGTCAAGGTGTTCTACTGTCTCCCTCTGCTTGGTAAGGAAAGGAGACTCCAAGTGACATGTGGGTTTCCTTCGAACCTTCCTGAACTGTGCCAAACCTGAAAGGGGGAATGAGAATGAGGAGTGCTGAGGTCACTGAGGTTGTGCTCTTTTCCTTGCAGCCTAGACCAATTTATTTCCCTTGTGGGCTCCTGGCTTAAGACCGACAAGGAGGCAAGCCATGTGGTGTCCCTTGCAATCTTAAGTGGCATCATTGCTTCTGACTGTAAGTATGACCAGAGCAAACATATTGACTGCTGTCTTGGTTGACCCCTCAGGAACTGAATAAGGACTGTCCAGGATGAATAACCTGTCCTGCTCTAACTGCACTCAAGAGCCCTGGCTGTGTAGAGCTAGAGCCAGACCTCCAATCTCTGCTGGTCAGTCACAGAGGGCCAGTAGCATGCTGAGTCCTGCTGTATGACACAGGAATGCTGGGTCCAAATCCTGCTTTGACACCTTTCCTGGCAGCACTCTGAAGTCAAGAGGTTTAACAAGACCTTTGTGATGGCCCCTGAGTCTTTCCCAGGTTCCAAAGCAGAGATAGGAGGCTGTGCAGGTTGCCACAAGTGGGTCTTTTGCAATCTGGGTGCATCTTGCTGTGGAGAGTGAGCTCCCAGAACACAGTAATATTGTGCCCTCCTTCTCCTTCCAGTGCCAAAGATGAGCAAGAAATAATGTGATCTAGTCAAGACCATGAGGTGCATGCTTGCTGATCAGAGTACTCAGCTGAGGTGATTTGTGAGTAGTGGCTGTGCTGGGGATGGCACATGGACCTGACACAAAATTTCCACCCAAGAATCTTGGTTTTCTTGTAGAGAAAACCTTTCCCCCCATCAGCGTCTTCAGGGAAGGCAGTACAGAAAGTCTGCCCCCTGCTTCCAGAGCTGGGGAGAGTCAGGATCTAGAGGAGTGTTATCAGATTGACAGTGGGGAGGGGATCTGCTTTTTCTCAGATGCCAATATGGCACTACTAAGTAGCAAGGACACGTTGTTCTCTTGCCTCTTTATAAAACCTAGAAATAAAATTGAAGGCCTGGAGACCCTTCTCCCTCCCTGTCATCCTTTCCAAGTTTTGAGGGAGGGTTTGTGCCATGGCTGGTCCCCCCACCATTTGTGCATAAGGACAGTCCTGACTTCAGTCTGTCCTTTCCTCCCCTCCAGGTGAAGAAGGCCATCCTCCATTTCATCAGGACACTGCTCAATGTTCAGAGCCTGGATAACTGGGCCTGGGACTTATTGACCCGTATTTTTAAGCAGTCCAGTTTGCATAGCAGCCAAATGGTAAGAGAAATTGAGGTTGGAGACTTGGTGCTGCTGTTCTAGCAGGCTGAAGCCTGACATTGGCTTGAGCAGGAGCATGGGGTGCCTCAGGGCAGCCAGGCTGAGTCATTAGAACCAGGGTCAGACCATTTCCACTGGAACAGATCTAAGGGAACACTCATGATGTCAGTGAAGTTACTCTGGATTTTTTCCAGGGTATCAGCAAGACCAGACTCTGAACTGGATTATGTATATCTTCTGATGAGGCTGAGAATTGCCCCTTCAGGCACTGAGGTGTGAAAACCTGACCACACAGTCTTTCAGGGAAACTTCCTTGAGAACAACAATGCTCTCTTGTAGAAATAGAGTCCCAAGGATGGATCTTGGTGCCCAGGATATAGCTTGGCCCATTGATATAATCACACTGATGAGATACAGAGGATTGAGCTGTCTGGGCCCCTGGAGCAGACAGAGCAGAGTGGGTGTGTGATGCCAGCACATTTGTGTCCACTGGGTTGAATCTGAAGGATTCTCTTGGAAGGATGAGGGAAGTAAGAACTTGGCAGTTTTCAAAACATAACCCACTTCCAGGCCCCAGAAACACTTTGTGTCTAGTGGGTCATTGCACAGTGTTTGAGATGTTTCTGAACTGGGAACCTGCCTCACCAGCTTGGTTTTTTTTATTATTATCTCAGCTGCAGTGACTTGTGCTTTGGGAAGAACATAAAATCAGTGGTAACTGTGCAATGCTTAAGCCGGCTGCGAAAGAGAGAGATACTGAGTGTCCAGTCAGTGCCTCTTGACTACCTCGTGAAACTAGCTCTCTGTCTCTTGTGCAAAATTCCAAAAGCTGTTCCAGTCAGGATACTGAGAAGGAACAGAATATCTGAGCCACATATGTGGAGATCCTAGAAAATCTGGATATCTCAATTAGTGGCATGAGCCAAGTAGGTGACCAGTTGTTGCCCTTGTATTATCAATGCATTTCTCTTCATCCCCTGTACCTCTCCAATGGGCAATTCTCTGTTGTGACAGGGTAATGGAGATAGATTATGGTCAACGCTGGCCGTGAGTTATGAAGCAAGCTGCCATCATTTAAGGAATGACATACAACATCCCAGCTGGAAGGAATCCCTGTGCTGAGATGGCTTGCTCATTCTCTCTCTTTGCTCTGCTCAGTCTTCTCTGAAATTGAGACTTGTTTGTCCTGTGTTAGAACAGGGTTTCATAGATCAGCTATTCCTGAGAGAGAAACATGAGGTTACGAGTGGGGGAAGGACCCTCAAGTAGGTGGGGGGTTTCTCACACTTCCTCCCACTATAAACCCTTGAGAAGAACAGCTTGGCAGTGGCTACCCTGCCTGGTAACCCCTCTCCCAAGAGACATGATCCAGACATCAGGTCTCCAGTGATACAGAGGGGAGCACAGTTTCTACTACTCAGATTTTTCAGTTCCCAGGTTAATGGCCCAGCAGTCAACCAGCCCCTTTCAGGCACTGAGGCAACTACATCTGTTGTTCAACCAGAGAAAGAGATTGTGTATTTCTCACATCTCTTTGTGTTGCTCCACACTCACCAAACCAGCCATTTTTTTGGACCTGGAAGTGGGCTGCATTCTGGAGCCATTCCAGGTGCTGACGGTTGCTTTGCATTTCATTTCCCAGGTGCTTGGAATCAATATCATCAATAAGGTAAATGTTCAATGACCCCACCTCTGTTCATGCTCTTCCCAGACCCTAATGGCAGGAGGTACAATGACCTTCCCCAGGCAGGAGTCCCTGCTGCTGCCATACACCTCGATTGAGATGGGTGTGGGACCAGGGCTTTCTGGGGCCTGTAGACATCTCTCAAGGATTCAAATGAGGCTGATTTTCATCCCTGATCTTTACATTCAGGACCTTGATTCTCTGTTCCTCATCCCCATCTCTGTGTTGTTCCCCCATGGAATTCAGGACCCAGACTTAAAGCTGACCCAGATCTGGTCATTCAGTAAAATCAGCCATGCCATCCAGGATGCTAATGACTCCAGGAGCTTCCAGTTCACTTACAAAAAGGAGCTCCTGGGGTACATGGTGGTGAGTGGGGAAGAGCCCTGGGGACCAAACTGCAAAGGACCTGCTGGGCTGGGAGCAGCTGTTTTGTCCCTTGGCTGTGATGGGATTATTACAGCCTCATGAAGAGTCTGCTTGGGGCCCAGAAACCTGGTACCACTTGAAGCTTTCTAGGCAATGCTGCATTGTGGGTTGGTCTTGGAGGGCCCAGCTGTGCCTGGTGAGTGACTGAGATAAAGCTCTGTGCCCTCTGAACTGATGCCATTGACCTGAACAGGATCCTGGGGCAGTGGCCAGCACATCCCTGGCTCTATTTACAGCCCACCTGGGAGGGCAATCTGGTGGGTTTGTGTGGGGGAGGCTCTCTGCTTTTCACATCCATTTACCCTGTGTCATGTCTTTGATTCTGCCTTTTAGAACTTCATGAAAGAGGAACCAATGGATTCCCTGGCTTCTCCTGTTCACCTCTGGGCCATGCTTGCCATTAAGCATCTGAGGTAAGTGATTCCTGCCCTGGCCCTTGGAACTGGGATGCCCTGATAAGGAGCTCCTTCCTTAACTCTCTGTAGTTCTTCCTGTCAGATCTGGAGCTGAGACAACTGCAGGGCTCAGGTCACAGGCTGCTCTCCCTGAAGCTGGGGTCAAAGAGGTTTGAATGTGCTTGGTCTGCCTGGAACTTAGCAGACATCCAGGCCCTTGACTTTGTGGGGAGCATAATGGATGGCATGCTCTCTGCCAGCCCAAAATGGTGTTGGAATCAGCAGGACTTTGGTTCATTACAATCCTTAGGGATCATGGAAATGCCCTTCTGGATGAGGTAAAATTGAAGCTGAGGAGACTTTCTGCATTTTCTTTATGCTTTTCAAACACTGCTTTCATATGGAGTGAACAGTGATCTTACTGTTGATCCCTGGACATGAAGCAAGTTCCATTTCCCTTACTAGCCAGAGATCGGGAATAGCAGATCAGCTGCATCCAAGAGAAACAGGACAGGAAGACAAGATGGGGATTCAGTAACCTAGGCTATTGATAAGAACTTTCAGCCGTGGAAGGTTTGGAAACATAGACTCTGGGGCAAATATAACAGGAGAGGGCAATAAGGAGTCTGAGGCACCCAGCTGTGGCTGGGCTGAAACACTATGCTTAGGCATAAGGAATGGCTGCATGCTTCCCTCAGTGCCACACCATGCAGGCGGTCCAGGGTGAGGCAAGAGCTAGAGAGAGTTCTGTGTCCTCAAGCATTTCCCAGCCTTGGTAGAGGCTATGTGAAATGCTCCTTCCATCCTGCTCCTCTCCACGGGGTTGGGAACAGGGTGCAGGAAAGAATGTATGCCAGAGATATTGCAGCCTCCCTCTTCTCCCTGTTCTGGATGGGACTGGGTATGGACAACTGGACCCACTGTCCTGCAGGCCTGGCCATGTGAAGAATGGGGAGGTGTAGTTAGCAATGCAGAGTGTGGACTCTAATGTTCAGCTCCAGCAGAGCTGGGCTCTCCTGGAAAAATTACAGTTACAGTCATCTTGCTCATGGTCCCAAGGGAGTCTCACAGGGTTTCTGAAGTTGATGGTGTTTGTTGGTCCTGCGCTGAGCATCCACACAGACAAAAGGCCAAAATTAGCTTCTTAAAACCACCCCAAGATATTGATACTTGTTGGAGTGTTTGTGAGAGCATGCGGGTTAATGTCAGGTAGAAATAGGTCCTGGGCGGCACATGCAATTAGATTGTAGGTGTGTGCACATGGGCAGGGGAATGGCTGAGAGTGTGTGGGCTGGTTGGTGTCTGCACACGTCACAGTGTCCATTTTCACCCCAACTAGGGACATAGAGACGTGCTCACTTCTTAGGATCAGCTGGAGACAACAGTGTCTGGACATTGGCCCCTTAAAGCAAGGAATATCTAAGATGGCAGCAAAATGACAAACTGTGGGAGGAATTTGTTTGGATTGTGTTGGCTGAATGAGAAATGGGCCCTTGTTCTTGTTATCTTCCCTCCAGGTGCTGGACATCTTAGGCACCATTTTTATCCAGATTCCAACAATCCAGGAAAGGTCTGTGAGAGGCTTCCTGCTGGAAGGTGTTTCCATTCTTACTGGCTTCCATCTACAGGCAGTAACCAGCAGCCTCCTTAGAAAGCCTCTGCCAATGGACAGGTACTTGCCACTCTGTGCCTCTTGTGCCTGGTGGCACACACACATCCCACAGCCTGGCAAAGTCCATAGAGTTTCAAGTCAGCTGCAGATCCTTTAGGATGACTTGGTCAGAGTCAATGTCCTAGTGCATTTGCATAGGAAATGCCAGGCTTGTGCCTAACAGCATTGGCAAATGAGATTACTATGCCCCAACCCAGTCCTAGACCAGGAGAGCCCTTGGCCTTTGCTTCAATGTCCTATTGCTTCATGACATCACGGGACTATCTGCAGCTCATGTGTCATTTGTGTTAAATTAAAGTAACACCTTTGAGCTCTGGAGGGCCTTGGGTGGGGATGATTTCTTCACCATCCACATACTACGCTTGCTCATGAGCAAGATTCAACATCCAGCTGGCAGACAGGAGCTCAGCGAAGGACACCATGGCCCTTGGACCTCTAGCATTAAGTGACAGCCCAGGCCCAGCTCTGTCAGTTCCCCCTTGAGGGCTAGAATCCTGGTTCTTGAGAGCTTGAGGTAGGATGCCAGGCTGTGGGGCAAGCTTTTCTCCCCTACTCTCCTGTCCCCCTGGTCACACATGCTCTTCTGTCAGCAGCAGAAACACAAAAGCTTCATGCTACATGGCTGGCTGACTCCATAAGACTTTGGAACTAGAAACTCCTCTAACTTAGAGGCTCCTTCTGCTTTGCAGCTCTACGTTCAGGCTGCTGGTGCCCCTGCACTTCCCAAGCAGAAGTTCAGGGATGTGACTGGGAAGGGATGTGACTGGGAGTGCAGGGTTGTGACTGGGAAGGGAGCCAAGTGCTAAAGGAGCTGCTGCCAGAGCTGTTCTGTGTTCTCCTGGATGAGAAGAGGAGACCTTTAAACTTGGAGTTATGGATTTCTAGGTGTCTTCCCCAGGCTGACTCTGGTCTTCTCTATCCCTTCAGGTGACATGTGCATCTTTGGAGATGCTCACCACCATTCACTCCAGCCCATTGCTGAGGGCGTTGCTCCCAGATATCGTCTGTGCTCTTTTGGAGCAAGTTGGCTACACTGTAGGGCAGGACATGCCAATGCCCACAGGGAGTATCCAGAGGAGGCAGCTGCAGAAGGTGCAGCTGTGAGCAACCCTTGCAGGTAAGGAGTAGGCTGTGACTGCTTTCAAAGGTTTGGCCTCACTTCAGGCTAGCTGCTTGCAGGGTGTTCTTGTACTTGCCAAGGGCTGTGCTGAGTTGTCTTAGTTCTGGCAGCTGAAAGAAGTGGGGGTTGTCTGAGAAGGGCAAAGTTTGAAATGTTAAAGCTGGGAGGCCCTATTTGTTCTTCCAATCTGAGCTCCTCTGGGACAGGCCAGGCAGTTTTAGCCCAGGGGCTTCACAGTCTCCTTTAGTAACCAGCACATGCTGGGCTCCCAGTGTTTGGGACCTGGGCAGGTAACTTCTGCTTGTTCCCATGCTCTATATGTGGCCTTTGTATGTTGGGAAAATGGCTGCCCAATTTTTCCATAGTGCATTTGGCTTGGGAGAGCCTTTGTGCATCCTTTCTGTCTTCCAGCACTGATTTGTGCAACGCCCTGTTCTCCCCGTGCCTGTCAACGGATTGCAAGGTGAGATAAAGAATGGCAGCATTGGTCTGATCTGAGCTGCCTGTCTTGCAATGGACCTCCTGAGTGACAGGGAGCTTTGGTTCTGCTCTGGATGCAGCATCTCATTACAGTCTGTAAATATGGCCTCTCTCCCTAGGCTTTCTGTGAAGACCCTGGCCTGTGCCCTACCTAAGCCCTTGGGAAGGGAGTGGCTGCAGCCCTCTGCAAAGAGGGAACTCTGCCACTCCTTGATAGCCCCCAGATGCATCATGAGGGGATGCGCCAGCTGGCAGGCAGGATTGCATCTGTGCTGTAGGCAGTGAGTTGAGTGGTGGAGAGGGAACTTTCTGTGCTGAACCTGCAGGGTTGTGTGGGGCTGGAGACAAGGAGCTTGTGCTGCAAGAGATGAGAGTTGACACCTCAGGGCAACTAAGTGTTGGCAGTGCCCAGCCAGTCTCAGAACTAGTGGTTTTCTCTTCCAGGGCTCTGCTCCCATTGGGCATTATAACACTTGAATTAATAGGGAAGGTCCTGCAGTGGGTCTGCTCCACAACTGAAAAGCATTACTGGTACAAACTTTTTCAACCAGGTAAGGCCCCACAGAGAATGAGCAGTTTGATGAAAAGGCAGATGTTTGCTGTGCTCATTCCCTGGTGTGACGGCAAGAACCAGAGGGATTAATAAGCAATAAATATGTGCTTCTTGGAGGCATTTGGTATTTTTCCTAAACAGGTAATATTAGCTAATATAAAGCTTGTAAGTTTGTAACCCGCAAATGTAACTTGTCTGTCATAAGTTTAACCAAAATGATCAATTAACTGTTCATGGAATGACTGGGCCCCATAGGCAAAGCTGTAGCTGCAAGATTCATATCATAGAATCATAGAATCATAGAAGTAGAGTCGGAAGGGACCTTGTAGATCTTCAAGTCCGACCCCCTGCCCAGGCAGGAGAAAAACTGGGCTTAAATGACTCCAGCCAGGTAGGCATCAAGCCTCTTCTTAAAGACCCCCAGGGTAGGGGCCAGCACAACTTCCCTTGGAAGTTGGTTCCAGATCCTAGCCATCCTAACTGTGAAGTAGTTCTTATGGATGTCTAATCTAAACCTACTCTCCAACAACTTGTGGCCGTTATTCCTTGTTATGCCAGGGGG
>NW_017729026.1:37144197-37166353 GCF_001723915.1 Gavialis gangeticus
ATCTGGGAAGCTAGTCCCAGTTCCATCTCCGCCTTGGCCTTCCTGACTGCCCCCCTGAATCACCAAGCTACCACAGTATAACCCTCCCTGGTGATGGCGCCTCCCTCCCATTGGGTGTATGCCTCCCTTTTAGCTAGGAGACACTTCCAGATGCTTTTGGTGAGCCATGGGGGCTTTTGCTCCCTCCTGCCCCCTTTGATCCGTGTTGGGATTACCTCCCTTTGGGCTTGGAGGATTGTCTCCTTAAGGAGTGACCACTCTCCTTGGACACCTGGTTCCCCTCCCCTCTGGGACCTCAGTGCTTCCCTGACTATTCTCCTTAGCTCATTGAAGTCCGCCCTCCTGAAATCTAGGGCTGCTGCCTTGCTGCAGGCCTTTGCCACCTTGCGCTGGATGGTGAATTCCAGCAGGCGATGATCACTGTCGCCCAGGTGGTCGAGCACCCGCAGCCCCCTCACCAGGTCGTCACCCGTGGCCAGCACCAGGTCCAACAAGGCATCTCCCCTGGTGGGGCTGTGCACCTCCTGGGTTAGATGGAGGTCCTGCATTTGGGCTAGGAACCTACGTGAGCAGTCAGACCTGGCTGACTGCTCTTCCCAGCAGATGTCTGGAAAGTTCAGGTCACCCATGATGACCACGTCCTTTGACCTAACTACCTCCGTGAGCTGACTTAAGAATTCCTGGTCTAGCTCTTCCCCTTGGTTGGGTGGTCTGTAGTAGACCCCCACCGTTAAGTCTCTTTCCCCTCGACTGCCTTGTATTCTAACCCAGAGCACTTCAGTGTGCCCCTCCTCTGACTCTGTGCTACTTGATGAGGATGTGTATTCCTCCTTAATGTAGAGCGCCACACCCCCACCTTTCCTCCCTGTCCTGTCCCTCCTGTACAGCCTATAGCCCTTGATATTCACCGCCCAGTCATGCGTTGGGTCCCACCACGTTTCAGTGAGCCCCACTATGTCTGGGTTGGTGTCAGCTAACAGGAGGGTAAGTTCCTCTTGCTTGTTTCCCATACTATGAGCATTTGTGTAGAGGCATTTGAGGCCTCCTGAGGATGTGTGCACTGGACCCCTACTTTCAGCATTACCCTGGCCCCTGTTGATTACCTGCGTATATGTTCTGCTCGTCAGTCTAGGCTGGACTGTACTTGTGGGTGTTGCTTGGCTTGGCAGTCCAAGGCTTCATCCGCTCTCGTCTTCCCCTTCCCCCAATGAGCCTAGTTTAAAGCCCACCAGAGAAGATCCACCAACCTAGAAGAAAACACACGCTTACATTTAGGAGAAAGGTGGAGCCCAACCCATCCGAGCATGTCTCTTGTCATGATGTGCAGGTCATTGTCGAGGAAACCAAAGCCCACCTCGAGACACCATTCCTGAAGCCAACAGTTGGTCTCTGTGATGTGCATTGCATGCTGTCTTCCATGTCCACTCACTGGTAGGATAGCAGAGAAAACCACCTGTGTGCCTATCTCCTTCAGCACGCCCCCCAGAGCATGGTAGTCTGCCATCAGGTGATCAGGGCTTCTCCTGGCTGCATCATTAGTACCCACATGGATTAGGACCATGGAGTAGTAATCGGTGGGCTGGATCATGGTCTGGATCATCCCCTTCATGTCCTGAATTGTTGAGAGGGATTCAATTGGAACATATGGCTGGGGGTTATGGCAAAGAAGGGCTGTGCTGTGATTCAGTAGTCCTGAGCAATGGAGACATGTCTGGGATTTGGTCATCCAGCACGGCTTAGGATTGCTTAGCATCACATCATGGAGAAGGCAGCTAGGAAGGGGCATGGGCATCCTGGGCTGCTGAGTGCAGGGACCTGGTCCTGGGAGCATCCCTGTCAGAGAGATTCCTGCATGAACTTGCTGAACCCACCTTGAAACTCCTTGGGCTTCTCTTACTCCTAGGCAGGAGGCTGCACTCCCTGCATGTACACCTGCTGCTGGAGTTCCTGCCACACCAGCTTGTCAGGGAAGGCTGGGTCCCTGCTCCACTTGCCCCTGTGCTGAGGGTGCAGAGAGACTCCTGGTGCCCTTTACACCCCCAGTCCAATGCAGGGAGAAAGGCAGGTTTCTGTGGTTTACCAGACACACTGGGAGCAGCCCATATGTAGACTGCCCATCCTGGCTCCTAGCCCTTTACCTGGACCATGAGACCCAACAGTGAACGTGTTGGCCACACAAACACGTGTTGGCAAACACAGCACAGGGGAGCTAAAGACCTGACTCTGGGCTGAGTTCTCCTTGTGCCCTGACCAAGGGAAGTTGATCTGTTCTCCCTGTTGTGTGTTTAGGCATCATTATGGAGTATGCTACCCCAGGGAGTGCCAAATGGATAGATGTTGCCCACCTGCTGAGCTGTAAGTCAGAAATCCATCCTTTGCACTTCCCTTCTGGAGCCCAGGAGGCACTGAAAAGAGCAGGGACTGACCTCTCCTCTGCTTTGCAGCCCAGTGCATCTACTCTGCCCTGAGGATAATCCAAGAGAGCCTTGCCCCCCAGAAGGCAGCTCACATTCCCTTGCAGCAGCAGGGTGCAGCAGGGAGGAATTGAATATGTGCATCTCCTGCCTGTCCTGCCCAGGTCCCTCAGCCATGGCTGCTCAGGCTCTGGCCTCCCTTGGCTTCCTGAGGTCCAACTGGCTGGGAAAGTTGTAGCTACTGGGTGCCACTGCCAATCCTCCCCTGAGCAGCCCGTCTGTCAGGTCTCTTCATCAGGAAGCTCCCAATGGAGGAGCCACAGCCACATCTGTGTAGGAAAGTTTTAGTAGCTTGGGACCCAGAAAAACCACAAGTCTGTGGTTGTTCAAGACACTGGTGATAAGATGATGGGAGCAGCACTGTATCCATTGTGCACTGCCCACCCTTACATCACATCTGAGCCCTTTTCCCTACTGATGACCTTACTCTGGCCCTGCCAGCATGTGTGATCAGAGTTGCCTTGAGGTGGAAGTATCTATTCATTGTCTCCCTCTCTCCTTCCAGCTCTGTGAACTCTGGAAAAGGACACATCTCAGGAGGTCCAAGATGTGGCTGCTCAGGTCACAGAAGCCATTTCTAAAAGCCCTTGGGGCAGGACATTGCAAAAGGAGGAAAACCATACGTGTACCCTGTCCCATATCATTTCTAGCTCACAAAACAAAGTAATGAACTTCGACTCATGGTAGAGGTGGTATCTTCTTTTATGAAACTTTGTTTTATGAAACTGTAACAGGGAACCCTAGCCCTGTTACTAGGAGACAGGATGGTCCCTTTAACTCCAGAATCTTCCAGTCATGTCCAGCCAATCAAGTAGGAGTGAAGGCTCAAGCCCTGCCTGCCGGTCAGGTGATAGGAAGAGGAAGGCCAGGATCCTACAAATAGCAAATGGAGAACACCAGAGGGGCAGCAGGGAGGGGGACTCCCAATGGCCACGGTGCCGTGGCCACAGTCTCTGTCAGAAGACTATGCCATGCTGTAAGCCATCCTTATGATCATCTAAAGTAAGCAGGCATGTTGCCTCTCTTGTTTCTATATTATCATTTTTCCATTATATGGCCTTAGAAGCCTATGTTTTGTGTTGAATGTTAAAACCGGTGGTTTGGGTGAGGTTATTTGGGGAAGGAGGAGGCCTCAGTGGGGGCCCATTGCAGTGTGGGGACCCCAACACCAGAGAGGGTGCAATATTCAGGGGTGAGCAGACCCCAGCACCAGAGAGGGTGCAGTATTCGAGGGTGAGTAGACCCCAGCGCCACACAGGGCGCAGAAGCCCGAGTGTGTGTTTTTTTTGAGAGCCAGAGCCCGGGAGCCAAATCCTGATTAGTGGGGGGGGGGGTTTAACTGACAGGCCTAGCTAGAGAGAGAAGGGGTAGGCCCACAGTGGCTGAAGACCCAACATAAAGAAGAATTTACAAATACCATCTATGAGGCTTGGGATGCAGTGTAGGGGAGGAATAGAGTCGCAGATAGTGCCTCCTGGCATCAGGCATACAATGGGCAGCCTCCTGCTTAATTAACAACAATTAATTAACAACAAGGCATGGCAGACAAGAAGGTGGGCAGTTGGCTCATAACAGGTGGGTGGCGCCACCAGTAGACGGACCCCAAGCAGGCCCCCCCCATTACAGTGGTGCTTTGGCTGGGAACTTTTCGTATGGCAGTATGCTTCATAGGACGTTGGTTCACCCGTATGAGGGAAAGAACCCTTGGGTCCATAACAAAACCAGGAAAATGAGAGTAGATGCTAGCCCCAGACTCAGAGCCACAGCAGCAAGTCTTGGAGCAGCTACATCAAATAATACAAGGCCTACAGGATCAAGCCGCAAGACAACAGGCACTGTTAGCTACCATGACCAGTAGCATCCACCCACAATCAATGACCCAGGTAGGGATGTGTGGCTACAGGGCCAGAATTGACTCCGAGGTGGGAGATGAGCCACCCTCGTTGATGGTGGAAGTGACAATGGAGGGGAAAAAGGTATGGGTTATGCTGGACTCAGGCTCATTGCAGACCATGGTGTGGAGCAATGTGTTACCGACAAGAGAGAGGGAAGTAGCGGACCATGTAATTGTGCAATGCTAGTGTGGGGATTTCATCAAAGTTGACAAAGTGGGGGTCATCCTGCAAGTAGGTGATAGGACCGATGCTAGTTGGGGTCGCTGAGGGCTTACCCTACCCAGTAGTACTGGGCTGTGACTGGCCAGAGTTATTGACAGAGATAGCCAGTGTGAGGTGAAAGGAGGGGACTGAGATGAGAGAAAGTTACTGTTGGAGGCCCTGGGAGACTAGAAAGCCTGGGGCTGGATGGGAAGATGATCTGAGGGCTGAGGGATTCGCAAGTGAAACTGAACAACCTCCTCCCAAAGAAGAGGCCGAACAAGAGGTGGATGTCACACATTTGTAGGAAGATGAACATTTCCAATTGGAGCAGAGTCGGGAGGCAGATTTTTGGTATGCTTTGCAGGAACACCTGGCTCAAAGAAATCGCGAGGTATTACAACCGAGCTGATGAAGACAATACCGAGGTTTGAGGTAAGAAATGACCTCCTGTACTGAATTGAGCACCTAAAGATGGCAGTGTATCATTCCTCCCAGAAATGTGTGACATCCACCTCTTGTTCAGCCTCTTCTTTGGGAGAAGGTTGTTCAATTTCACCCGCGAAGATGATCTGCGCCCTCCTAGGCCCACATCGGCCAAACCCTAACATAAAGAGGAATTTACAAATACCATCTGCAAAGCTTGGGCTGTGGTGTAGGGAAGGAATGGAGCCGCAGATGCCCTGCAGGCATTGGGCATACAATGGGCAGCCTCCTGTTTAATTAACAACAATTAATTAACAACAAGGCATGGCAGATGAGAAGGTGGGCGATTCACCCATAACAGATGGGCGAGGTCACCAGTAGATGGACCACGAGCAAGTCCCCCCATTACAGAGACCCACCAGACTTTTGCCAAAAAAATCTTTAATTGCAAGCTTTATCAAATCGCAAGCTTTATTGAAGATATCGAATTTTAGCCAATTTTTAAAATGAAATCTTCATAATTCTACAAGGAGCAAGCAAGTTCAACCACCTGAAACCTGAAATCCTCCTCTTGCCTTTGTTCGAGGTAATTTGCATCCTCAAAGAACCTCACCACAGAACTCAGAGGTACCTCACCATATAAGAAACGCCTGCCCAGGAAAGCATTCCTTCTATTTACTCCTCTGTGAAATATGAAATCCCATAACCAGAAAGAAATATGACTACATCCTGCTTTCCACCAAACAACTTCGAGGTAAACAGATTATTCCAACTTTTCTCTGAGTCCAATCTGCATCTAAAATAATCTGTTCCAAGCAGGAGATTTTACCACACCTTCAACTTTCCTATGAAATATGAACTTTCATTTCTACCCAGGAGAACTTTACAATTTTTCTCCCATGCCTGAAGAAGGGGTTTTGTGCCTGAAAGCTTTCAAATAAAGATTTTTTTTTTGCAAAAATGTAGTTGATCTAATAAAAGATATCACCTCTACCATGAGTCCTGATTACTTTTTCTTTTAGTTCAATACAGCTACAACCTGGGTACCTGACAGTGTGAATTAAACACACTCTTAAAGAACCCCACTACTCACATCTCTGCACTGTCAAACACCTAAATACTTTAAAACAAATCTGGCTTTGTCTACTTGAAAAGAAGCCTATTATGAGAGGGCAGGAATGGGGGTAGAAATAAACGAGGCCTTAGGTGGTATTCTCAAAGCCTTTCAGATGACGACAGAATTACTGAGAACTAGTGCAATCAACTTCATCCATGTACTAATAAGAGTCAGGACCAGTGACAAGCAGCTATCAACATAGGATGGTAACTGGAATTCTGAGGGGAAGAAAGATGGAAACAGTTTTCCAGTCTTCAGCCAGGGAACATCTTAACAAAGGCCATAGCTGATGAGACACCTGCTGTGCTGATGAATAGATGTGCTTAATGAACCTGATGGTACAGTGAGCTAAGAGAGATGCAGAAGATTTTCAGTGCTTCAAGGGCACTGCCTGGCCATGGGCCATAGATTACATGCTCATGGAAACTCATGGTTGTTATGTGGGGCCACAGATGACAGGAACAGGGCAAGTACAGTGCTCATCTTTAAGAAAGGAAAGGAGGAGGACCTGGGGAATTACTGACCAGTCAGTTGGACCTTGATAACAGGAAAGATCATATAGCAGGTCCTCAAAGAATCTATTTCTAAGCACCTGGAAGAGAACAAGGTGATCAAGAACAGCCAGCATGGATTTGCCATTAGTAAACTAAGGAAATACAGACTAGATATACAGACTAGTACTGTAAAGTGAATACACAACTGGTTGGATCATCATGCTGAACTAGTAGTCATCAATGGCTCAAGATCCAGTTAGGAGGAGGTATCAACTGGGATTTCCCAGGGGCCTATCCTGGGCCCAGTATTGATTAATATTGCTGTTAATGGTTTGGAGAATTAACTTGAGCACACATTTAGCATATTTGCAAATGATATCAAGCTGGGTTGAAATCCAGACACTGAAGGGTAGGGCTCGATTTCAGAATGACCTGGGCAAACTGGAGAAAGGGTCCAAAAACAACTAAATAACATTCAGTAAGGACAAGAGCAAAGTGCTGCACTTCAGTTGAAACAACTTAGGCACAAATACAGACTAGGGAACAGCAGGCTAGGCTGCAGTGCTGTAAAAAAAAAAGGTTGGAGGGTCACAGTAGTTCATAATCTGAATATGAGCCAACAGTGTGCTCTTGCTGCAAAAAAACGAAGAACATTCTGGGTTGTATGAACAGGAATGCCACTTGCAAGTCAAAGAAAGCAATTCTCCTACTTTATTAGTCACTGGTGAGGCCTCACCTAGAGTCCTACATCCAGTTTTGGGACCTGCATTTCAAGAAAGATGTAGACAAACTAGAAAGGGTCCGGCAGAAAGCAAGCAAAATTATTAGAAGTCTGAGAAATACGTCTTACTAGGAAAAGCTAAAAGAACTAGGATTGTTTAGTCTAGAGAAGAGAAGACTGAGGGGGGATTTGATAATGGTCTTCTAATACCTGAAGGATGGTTATAAAGATGAAGGATGTAGACTATTTTCTGTGGCTGCAAGAGAAAGGACTAGGAGCAACGGTCCCCTTAACATTCATTTGCAGTGGCAGTGGAGCTCCCACACACAGACTATGCCTGTGAACTTTCCCAAGGTTAGAGTCTTTCAGGTTAGATAGAGACTACACAGAAATGACAACTCTGGTGATTTCATTGCAAGTCTTGTGTTATTTGATGATTTTCTTAAAGCCCCAGTTCCCGACATCAGATGATTAGGTCAATATCTCAGCTTTCATTTGAAAACAAAGGGCCAAGTGGATGTGGCACAGTGCCTGATCCAGCCTGTGCTACTCATCCGACCCACAGCACCAAAAGGTCGAGCAGCACTGATGTAGAAGGCAGGGCAGGGAAGCACCTTAGAAACTAACTACTAATACAGAGGCCAAGACACATAGTTGTAGTTCAGATTCCAACCAGGAGGGGGAAGGGCTCAGCATGCCCATTGGCTAGAACATCATCAGAGCTTGTGAAGTGGGAGCGTGGGTTACTTCTGGTTTAAGGAAGCACCCAAAGGTGCTTCTTGAATAACAAGGAGCGTTGTTTGCAGTGGTTATACAATTCCACACACCTGCACACACAGGTTTTACCTTTTACAATATAAGAGAACAGAGTCACCTGACAAGAAAAACAAGGCTCAGAAGTGGGAAAGGACAGCAAGGGTTTCTAGGCAGCTAGTTCGTTATCAGGGAGCAGGCTGCTGGTTCTAGTTCAGAAACCTGAAGATCTATTAGCCCACCAGCTCCTGCACCTTTGCTCCCATGGGCTTGATCCCAAGCCTGTCAAAGTCCAGGAAAGACAGCCACAGACTTCATTAGGCTTTAGATCTGAGCCCAGGAAAGCAGGGAAATGCAGGGAAAAGTGAAAGGGAAAACACTAGGGGTGGGAGGGGCTTTCAGACTGGGGAATATTTGGGACTGAACTCAGCCCACATGGGCTCCTCCAATACCCATGTTACCACGGCTTTGTGATACGGCAGTGCCCTAGCCAGGATCATTGTGCTAGACCCTGCTGACACTCTTGGCATGGGGCTGAATTTGCTTGGTCTGAGGCCCCAGCTCCACTTCCTTATCACACATTGTGAGTACAGTTCCGTGTTACTATGGCTGCATCATAGAGACACCGATGTTTGCAGACCGCCTCCTTTCCTTGAAACCACGTCTTTCATGCCCTTGGTGATGTGACAGCCATGTGCCCAAACCCAAATATTCGGGTGATCAGGACTGAAAACTGGATGTAGACCTTGTCCTGGATTCTCTTCACATATGCAGTGCCGTTTACACTGGCAGAACCCTAGTGACACAGGCAGCTGGGGGTTAGACATGAGATAGGAGGCAGGAACTATTGTATGTTAGTCCTGGCTCTGGCATAGACTCTGTGATGTTAGGCCAGTCAAAAGACTCCTCTGAGTTGCGGTTTCCTTGGCTGTAAAATAGGTGTACTGCTAATCAACCACCATACAGGGGTTTATTTAGGCCAAATTGTTCCAAAGTACTCACCAATTCTGAAGGCCTGACAATTTAAAGGCCTAATTTTTTTCACACGATGCAGCTGAACTTCAGGAGGGAGGGTGTTGGAGAGAGGCTCTGAATAATCAAGTGGTCTAAAAACTGAGGGCACATTGAGTGTCCAGAACTGAAACACTTGGGATTATTGGCTGCTTTTGAAAATGTTACCTTGCTAAGACTAGCTTTCAGCTCTATTCCAACTCCAAAAACAACCCCCCATATTTAGGAATGGTCCAGTGTATATTTTGGCTACTTCTATATAATTGGAAGGGAAAGGAATTAAAATGGCATTGGGAATACAAAAGGAAAAAAACAGCAATCTGCTCCAGATTTCAGGGAAACCTTCTCCATCCCAAATGCTCTCGTTTCTTTTAGGAGGTGCCTATAACAGACCAATTTTTTTTTAAAGTACAAAACTAAGTTTTCAAAAATGAGTAGGGATTTTTGGGTGCTCAACTTGAGAGGTATTAAAGAAGCCTGATTTTCAGCATGTGCTGAAAACATGCCCTCTGAAAATTAGGCCTCTGTAAAGTGTCCCAGGTTTTGGGACCCAAATTCACCAACTACTTTTGAAAATTTCACAGGCCACTGTATCTAGAGGACCAGTGCAGGCATATTGTGTACATATTTAAACTAGTGAAAGAGAGATCTTGATTGGTTTCATTTTTAGGATTACAAATCACTCCTCCTGCACACTTTTACCACCCTATTTGTTAGCATTGAGCCTAATTCTATGGATCCAAAGCTGGTTTTGTGTTTGAAAAACATCATGATTTTCCTTTGTATTATTTTATCTGTTGTTTGAGTCAAATGCTTGTCAATCTACCTTTGTTTGAAGTAAAAATTACCTTGAAAGAAGGGAAATATCATTATGTAAATTGCCCATGTCAGCTCCTCTGTCTCAGTGGCAGATTATTTAACTGTACTTTACAAACTGCTAATTCAGCATTAGAATTACCAGGAGGAGTAAGTTTAGGCATTACCTTTAGCAGACAATGAAAAGAAACAAAGAACAAAAGAAAGAAAAAGATGATTGGTATAAGAAAATAAAAATGTGGTAAGAGTTTTAAATCAATGCATCATTTTTGTCTTTGAGCCATTAGATCTTGGTATATTTCTGATGTATTTCTCACCATGAAAATAATACATTCACAATAGGTAGTCACTAAGATAACATGATAAAATAGCTGTATAATAAATAGTAAGTGTATTAAATTATTCTATTTATACTTACTACATACATACACAAAGTGACTGTAAATGCCAAGTAAATGTTGCAGTCAAGCAAACAAAAATTAAGAAAAAAATAAAATTATACTTGCCTGTGCAATCTTATGTCAAACTACTTGTACATCTGCTTTCTGATAGATTCTTTAATCACATAATCACATTTTTTCTCTCGTTTTTCCTGCCTCACTTGGTGTACACATTGGACAGTGCTTGCTTAGATGAAATAAAAATTACAAATAGTTGTTCACTTCATTGTTCAATGTGTGGCCGTAGGCCTCAACTGTTGCATGCTATGCAAACTCTGCTCTGAATACAGATTATTAATTTCCCCATGGGTTGTTTTGTGCTACTTGTCATTATAGCACCTGAGTGCTTCACAAATATTAATTTATTTTCTCAACACACCTGTGAACACAGAGATGCTTATCCATGTTAGTCTGAAATCAGGCAGAAAGCAATACCTAAGTAGGATCTGACAGAGTAGGTTGTTGTCAATGAAAGCTCATGCCTTTCTTGCTAAACCAGTTAGTCTAAAGCACCACCCTGCCATACCTTACTACTCCACTCCATCACCACACAGGTTTATTATCATCATCATATTACAAATGGGGAAAAGCAGCCCAGAGGTCAAAAGTTTTGACCAATTTCTGGTACTCAGTCTGAGCTGGTTTGATTTTTCGGAGGGTTTAACATTACTTAGTATTTAGCGTCTTCAAGGATAGTCCCCATTGATTTCATTTGCTGTTGTGAGCATGCAGCAATATTGCAAGTCAACCCCAAGATGTCAAATTTGGCATCCAAAAGAACTGAGGAACAGACCACTGCTGAAATGATGAGTCTCACACAGAAGTATCACACAAATTCTAAGGCAAAGGCACTAGGGACCTTCCAACTTCTGCAACAAAGGAAGCAAGCACCTAATTTGATGGAAAACAGTGTGTATCTAGTCTTAAATGAATATGATCAGAGTGCTTGGGGGAGGACATGGGCAATATATGATTATGCAACAAGAGACTATCATAATGAAAACACAAAATATGAACAAATTAGGCAACCTTATTTTTGACATTTCCTGACTTCTGATATCTTGATGTCGCAATCGTAGTAATGTTCTATTAATAGGGCTTTAGGGGGGATTTTTTTTTGAGGGGGGGGAGTAATGGCTTGTGTGAGGAACAAGGAGACCTTCATAGGTTTAAGACACCAGGAGAACAAAGAACTCCATGTGATATCAAGTTGATATCCACTTATGTTGGAAACAAGCCCATTACATAGACCACTTGAGCAAATGATGTAGCAAACAGGAACAGTATGTAGCTATCTGCTATGTGAAAAAGTACTAAAGGATATCTACATTTTTAGTAGATCTCAGAAATATATGCTAGTAATAAAGGAAAGATGACCCTCAGAAATCTTGAGTTCTATTCCAGTCTCTACAGAAGTGCTTTAGCAGGGAAATACCCTTCTGTCTATTGTCACCACAGTGGTGCCCTTCCATCTTATCTTTTCTGATCTGTCATATTCCTAGCTTCATCTCTTCTGCTCTTCTCAGATTGAGGTAATGGGAGGAGATTTTGAAATACAGAAATAGGAATAGAGTTCCTAACTACTATTTGCACTTTTGAAAAAAAATGTCCCATGGTCTTATTTTGTTTAAAAAAAAAAATAAAAAGCATTTATGTACATCTAGGGCCAACCAGACTTTGTTTTTACCCCTTTTATTACTACGGAATTGTAAAGAAACTTTGATATATCTCTGCAAGACATTATGAACATGTCTCTAGTTGGGTGAAAACTGGTCAATCTAAAATTGATTATCAAGCCCACCTCATTACAATAAGTTACAGGGAATGAGGGGCACCAGAATGGTGTGAGGGGGAGGGAGAGGCACCAGAAGGGTAGGAAGGGACTGTGGGGGGAAGGGAGGGGCCTTTCATTTTAATCATGGATTTTGGGGGTTTCATCAGAATTTGCTGGGTTTTTTTAGCATGAAAAACTAGAATCCCTGGTTATAAGACCTTAGCAGTTGGACATAAAGGAAATAGATGTCTGGCACATCACTGGATTAAAGAGTGATATTATATATTTTTTGTTTTCTGTCAACCTTCTATTCTCTCTCTATCTTTTTATGGCTCCAGTATTTCCAAACCTCTCCCATTAACTTCTTGTCTACATGAAATAACCTTCAGCATTGCTGCCATAAATATATCCCAGGTTGAAATCCTTGCCTCATTTAAATCAATGTCAACACTTCCATTAATTTCAACCTAGACATGATTTTACTCAAGTTTGTGATATCTGCTGCCTTTATAGGCCTCTTAAACTCACGTACCCCATCAATGAATACTTGAGAAACTTTATGCTTTGTAGTATAGTACACCTATATTGCAGATAAAAAAGGGTCTCAAGGCTTGAGATCCTACCAACCATCAGATTGGGAAAAGTATGAAATGAATGGGAGAAAAGTGGAGGAACATATGAAGAAAAGAATACAGCAGTCTTAGGTGAGGCAAGGTAACTGAAAGTTTTAGGAAGGATCTAGGAAGGAGAGAGAGTTTAAGGAGTCTAGGTACTATGGGCACCTATACATGTGCAGGGAGACAGTTCCAATGCACTGGAAATCCAATGTGGCAAAGCAGACTCGAATAACTGAATCTGCTGGAGCACGGAAATTAACGCACTCCAGCAGATTCTAGTGTCACATGTCAAAAACTTTGGTAGTAGAAACACAGGGCATTTTTACACATGCTCTGGGAGTTGGGGGCGGGGAGCATTTTAATTAGCGATCCACACTAATTAAAAGTGCCTGAGTGTCATGTGCATCAGCATCCCTGCACTGGAAAACGGTGGCACGGCACTTTCAACTAAAGCTAGTCTAATGAGCTTTAGTTCAAAGGGCCCCACCACCTTTTTTTCATTGCAGGAGATGCTGATATATGTGACACTCAGGCACTTTTAATTAGTGCGGCTCACTAATTAAAGTGCTCCCCCATGTCTCCTGGAGCATGTGTAAAAATGCCCTATGTTTCTACTAGCAAAGCTGTTGACACTCTCATAACAAACCAGGGAAATACAGACTAGATGAAATTATTGTAAGGTAGAAACATCACTGGTTGAATCACTGTACTTAACTGGTAGTCATCAATGGCTCGATGCCTGGCTGACAGGAACTATCAAGTGGGGTTCCTCAGAGGTCTGCCCTGGGTATGGTATTGTTTCATATCTTCATTAATAATTTCAACGATGGGATCAAGTGCATACTTAGCAAATTTGCTACTGACACCATGTTGGGTGGAGTTGCAGATAGTACAGCGTTTCGGGCTAGGATCCAGAATGACCTAGATGGACTGGAAAAATAGTCTACGGTCAATAAGAGGAGATTCAGCAAGGACAAGTGCACAGTTCTACAGTTGGGGCAGAATAACCACATGAACAAATACACGCTGAGGAATGACTGCTTAAGCTGTAGTACTGCACAGAAAGAACTCGGGGCTACAGTGGATGGTAAGCTTAATATGAATGAAGAGTGTGCTCTTGGTAAGAAAAATAAATAAATCCAACAACATACTGGCTTGCATTAACAGAAATATCACTTGCAAATCAAGGGAAGTGATTCTTCTGCTCTACTCAGAACTGGTGAGGTCTCACCTGGAGTAGTGTGTCCAGTTTTGAGTCCCACACTTCAAGAAAGATATGAAAGGATTGGAAAAAAATTCACAGGGAACATCAAAAATTATTAGATGCCTGGGAAGGTTATGAGGAAATGCTGGAAGAACTAAATTTATTAGATTTGACAGCAGAATACTGAGAGGGGATTTGATAACAGTCTTTAAATACCTGAAGAGTGATTATAGAAAAGATGGAGATGGGTTTTTCTTTGTGGCCACTTGGGACAGAACTAGAAGCGATAGCCTCAAGCTTAAGCAGAGGAAATTTAGCTTGGATATTAGGACAAACTTTCTGACTATGAGAGTAGTCAAGCATTGGAACAGACTACCTAGAAGAACTGTGAAATCTTAATCATTGGAAGTTGTCAAGAGCAGCTGGGACAGATGTTTGGTTGGGATGGTTTAATCAGGGATAATCCTGCCTTGAGCAGGGGGCTGGACTAGATGACGTCATGAAGTCCCTTCTAGTGAATAATAATGTACCTATTTTTCATTTACTTGGAGCTAAACAACTAAATAGGCCTAAAAACCAACCACAGATTCTTTCTGCATCAATTTCCAATCTTTGAAATAACTATAAGCCTATTTCTTGGTCCCACATAAAACTAACTAATATTTTGATATGGCCAGGGAAATACTAGAGTGACAATCGAGTAGAGTCTTACTTTGGAAACAACCTACTGAAATGTAAAATGCTAGTGCTCTTTAAATGATACTGGTTTAGTGGTCTTATCCTGAACTATTACAGGTGACTTCAATCACAAAGTGTGATCCTGAGGATCTTTAAAAGGGCCATAAAAGACAAATAGGAGACTTAAACTGTAAAGACTTCCCTAAAGTTAAAACACCCAATAGTAGAAACTTATAGTATAATCAAGAATTGAAAGACAGGCTATAACAGCAGCAGAGGGATTACAGAGTGGCAAAAGTAGAATATTAGGCATGAAAGTCTTGTCATATTAGTAAGTTTCTATTTCATTTTTACATTAGCATATCAATGCATGCTAGCAATGAATTGTATTTGTTAACATACCCATATCAGGATTCACAGCAAACCTATCACTCACGATGTGTCCTGCAGCGCATGCTTTGCATTTATATTATCAGTGGAATATAGTGTTGTCATTTTAGAATGAGAGAGAAGTATAGTCTCACAGCAGTCAGCTGTATACTAGTGACAATGTCCTTTTAATTTACATGTTACTTTGCATTTTAAAATGGGAACTCCCAGCTCAGTTTTAGTATATAATCACAGATCATGATGACTAAAATGAAAATCATGACAATAGTAGGGATGGATGAGACCTTCAGAGGTCATATCATGTAACCCTCTGGTTAAGGCAGGATCATCTATATCCAGACCACCCCATACAATCCATAATCTAAACTGTACATAAGGCTACCACAGGCCTGACACAACAGAGACCTAAGACCCTGACCTGTTGCAGGTAAAGCAGCCAATGTCCTGCTTCCTTGAAATGCTATGTATATGCTCAGGAGTTCCAAAACAAAGGGCCATGCTCCCTGCTACAGAGGAAGGCAAAACCCCCTTAATCCATACCAATCTGGCAGTGGACTAAAATTCCTTCCTGACCCTAAATATGGTGATTAGTCTGATCCTGGCTAGAGGAAAAGACCCTCTAGCCAAGAACCTCTGGCACTGGTCCCAGCAGGAGCATTGGCATACCCCAGTCAAAATCCCCATGTGATGCCTCTGAGGGAGGCTTGAAAACATTGACACATGAAGCAGAAATTGTGTGTGGGGGAGCGGGGTCAGGAGTGGGCTGGGGCAACCAGCAAAGCCCAGAAGCATGGGAAATATTCATGGTAGAACACAGGCATAGTTATGCGTCGATTATCCCCAACCAGTGGCTGTGCAGCCTCTTCTAATACTTCCAGTGATGGAGAGGCCACAACTTCCTTAGGCAGTCTATTCAACTGCCTCACTATCCTCACAGTGAAAAAGCTTTTCTGGACATCCAATCTGAACATACTTTGCTGCAATATCAAGGCATTGATCTTCCACCTCCTCTCTTACAGCAAGAGAGAAAGGGTGGTTTTCCTCTTATTTATAGCAGCCCTTTAAGTATTTGAAGATTGATATCTTGTCCCCTCTTAAGTGCTTTTGCCACTAGATGAACATACCTAGCTACTTCAGCCTCTCCTTGTATGACTTGCTTTCCCACTCCTTCATCATCATTATTGTCCACCTCTGGACTGTCTCTAACTTCTCCACATCCTTTTTAAAATGTGGAGCACAAAACTATAGACACTACTCCAGATGAGGCCTAACCAGTACTGAATAGAGAAGTACTATCACCCCCCATGTCTTGCACCTAATGCTTCTAAGATGCATCCATAAATCACATTTTTCTTTAGTGTGGCTGTAACACACAGCAGATGCCTATTAAGTCTGTTATCTGCCAAGACTTCCAAGTCCTTCTCGATAGTGCTACCATCCAGCCAAGTGTCATGTATTTTGTATTTGTGTTTTTGATTATTCTTCCCAAGGCATAACACCTTACATTTGTCTGCATTGAACTTCATCCTGTTAGCTCTAGCCCAATCTCTTGTAATCCTTCTGAATTGTGCTTGCATCCTCCAGTGCGTCTGCAATCCTTCCCAATTTCACGTCATCTGCAAATTTGCTCAAGAAGCTTTCTATCATTAATAAATGTATTTAACAATGCTGGGCCTAGGACAGACCCCTGTGGGACTCCACGTGAATCCTTCTGCCATTCTGACATGGTCCCATTAAAATTACTTTTTCCTTGCAGCTATTGAGCCAGTTATCTATCCACCTCATACGTGCCAACCCCATGGGTGCTCTGAGGCTCAAGCACCCACCAAAAAAAATTAGTGGGTGCTCAACACCCACGAGCCATGTCGGGTGAGCCAGACTGAAGTATGCTGCCTCTTGGGCACATGTGGTGCTCAACATGAGAACTCAAAAAAATAAAAAAAACAACAACCTGCAAAAACTGAAGTTGGCTGCCTTATAGTAGCCTTGTTCAGCCCATATTTCTCCATGAGAAGGTTTGTTGGACCTTGACAAAGGCCTTGCTGAAGTCCAGGTATGCTATATCCATAGCAGTCCCTTCATCCACCCAAGTAGTTACTTTGTCAAAGAAGGATATCAAGTTTCTTTGACACAATTTGTTCTTTGTAAATCCATGTTGGCTGCTTGTAACTAGCCTTTCCTTTTCTGGATGCTTGCATATTGCCTTCCTTAGGATATTCTTCAGTAGCTTCCCAGGTATTGAGGTGAGGCTAACTGATCTGTAATTTTCTGGGTCCTCCTTGTTTCTTTTTTTTTTTCTTTTTAAGAGAGTCATACTATGTTGGCCCTTTTCCAGTCCTCTGCTATCTAGCCCATTTTCCAGGACTTTATGAAAATTGTTGTGAAGGGCTCTGAGATCTCCTTGGCTAATTTCTTCAGGACCCTGGGGCGAAGTTCATTCAGCTCTGCTGACTTGAATTCATTCAGACCCCAAAAAAAGTTCTCTGGATGTGTCTCTTTTTTATCTCTTCCCTCATCTTGTCCCTTTCCTTATCCAGATAATCCTTGTTAGTAGGGCTGTGTGAAAATTCACTGGCTGTTTCCTTTTGACACTGTTTTGACTCATTGTGAGGTTGAAACAGCAAAATTGGAGTGAAACAAAGGGCTTTGAAACAGCCTTGAAACAAAATGAGGCTAGTCAAAATGTTTCAAAAGTCAAAACGTTTTGACCATAGCACTGGGGATGGGAAATCAGTCCAGCTGGGCTGACTTCCCATCCTTGGCGCAAAATCCCCTAGCCTAATCTAGCGCTGGGGTTGGGAAGTCAGCCCAGCCGGGCTGACTCCCTGCCCTCAGCCTGATCTAGTGAAACATCGAAACAGTGTCAAAATAGCTTCATTGTTTTGATGAAGCAAAACAGACCAGCTGTTTTGAATTAAAATGAAATTCGAAATGGAACACTGTTTTGTCGAAACCTTGAAACTCAAGGAGAAATGGAATGGTGCCATTTTGCATAGCTCTACGTATTAGGTGTTTGGCTACAGATTATTTTTTTTTGTAATGACTGAAACAAAGTAGCTGTTGAATAGCTCCTCCTTCTTTTCTTTTTTATTTAGGTGCCCCCTCTCTGGCTTGTTAACAGAGGACCCACAGCTTCCGTGTCCTTCTTCTTTGGCTATGGCACTTACAGACCCTCCTCTTGTTTTCATTAACCTTATTTACCAGGTGAACCTTATTTTTTATTTGCCTTCCTTATTTGGTCCCTTCAGGTTGCTATTTCCTGGTATGCTACTTTGATGACCTTCCCATTCTTCCATTGCCTGTATACTTTCCTTTTGCATTTGAGGCATTTTAGAAGCTCTGTGTGCAGCCAAATTGGTCTCTTGCCATTCTTCTTGTGCTTCCATCATGTCAGGACAGTTTCTTGTTGGGCTTACAATACTGTGTCCTTTAGAAGCTCCAGCCCTCCTGGGTGCCTTTAACCTTCAGTTTATCCTCCCATGGCACAATGCCTTTTAGCTCCTTGAGTAGGATGGAATCCACCTTTTTGAAATCTAGTGCACAAATGTTGCTAATTGCAATCACTAAGTATAGACATTGTTATTATCCTAAGAGTTATCACTACAGTAAACTAATCTTCCCCCCACACACATTTTTTTTTGCTTCTTAGCTCTATTTCTGTATTGCACAGTAAGACTTGTTGAACTCAATCTCTATTTCTCATCATATATTGACAACCGGCTTTTTTTTTCCTGAGTGTGGATGGCTGCTATATACATTAGATTGTAATAGTAGAGCAATCACATACCCCTTTCTGTGATTCTTTGTCTGAATAATATCATATCATTGGAGTGGGATGTGGTTATTTATCTCATAACTTCATTTATTCTGAATGAATGGATGTGTTTTGCTTTTATAATTTTATAGTTATTTTATTAAAGGCAAGAGTACATTTGTGTTTTCATACAACAAAACACTGAATCATGTGCTCTACTTGAGCCATTTGAAAGACACTGTGATATATGTAAAGTTCAGAAGGCCTTAAATGCTTTGCTTGCTTTGGGTTTTTGTTTTTACCTGACTTTATCTATGGAATTATTATACCAGTCACTAAAAATGAAGCACTTCAAATAACTATCAACAGATGCTGCACAGCCTTCACAAATCAGTGCAAAAATATTTTTTTCCATAATTTTATTTATTTATTATTCTGTTGAACTGCAATGTCCTCTCTTGGCTGTATTTATTACATCCTATACTAAAAATGTTTTGAAAAGTTTAAATTTCATTTTAAAATAGATCTTCAAGTAGAACCTAGTCAGCAAAATAAGATTGGATTGGCTATCAGGCAACATTTCTTTTGTTAGAATAGTGAGGCAGCAGATTAGTCTGCCTAGGAAAGTTGTGGAATCTCCATCATTATAGGTTTTCAAAAAAAGTTTGGAGAAGCATTGTTCAGGGATAGAGTTGATGTAACCATACAGTCTGCACAGGTGACTACCTAGGCAAATTGTAGGAGGCAGCAAAATGGTACCTTTTGTAGGCAGGCAGCCCACCCACCCTCTGGTGGCAAAAATCTGCAAGGGGATTCAGAGAAAGATTTCTGCCACTCTATGATGCCCTGTGAGGATATCTGGAGGAGGTTCAAGCTGGTGCCCATGATGTCCATGTCATCTGCCTCCAGTCTGGCCAAGAAAGCCTGTTGCTTGGGTGCAGGGGAGTGATCAGACTAGCTGCCCAGCTGCTGCCTAGCATGGGATGGGCCTGGTGAGCTCTTGGGTAGCCCAAGTGCCTTCATCCTGCAGCACTGTGGGGTAGCCTCTTGACTTGGGAGGGCTGAAGAAAACCATGACTGAGAAACTTCTGGAGGATGCACTGAGGTTTCATTACCAAACCTTCACCCAGGACTTGGGCTTCAGCCACATGGCCAGGAAGCGCATGGACCCTGCTTCCATCTTCCCTTGCCTCCTGGATGAGACCAAGATCCCTGCCTTATTGGGATTTAAGAGCCAGAGTGACTCCAGTAAAGGACCCACCCCCTGTGCAGAGAAGCTGGGTACAGAAAGCCACAGGTGATGACCCATGTATGTTGCTTAATTGTCTGGGACATGCCCTCTAGAAGCCACCACCTTCATTGTAACTTGGGTCTGGATGATGTTCTGGGAGCTGGAACAAAAGGGAGGCAAGTGGCCCTGCACTGAGATGGTTTTGGCATGGTCCCCTCACAGGTGCTCTGGTGGGGGTGTGGCGTAAGCGATGCCCAGAGGCCACTTAGGATGGCAAAAAATGTTTGTGCTAGTCCTGTTCAGTGATGATCTCAGAGTATCAATGCCTAAAATGTGCTGTGAATTGCTAGGACATGATGACAAGAGAGATCATGAGAACAGCTGTGTAGGCCAGAGAATTTGGGTATTGGAGAGGACCATGAACAGCGATAGGAGAATGAAGGAAAGCTCCATACTTGTTGAGTTTCAAAAGAAAAATAAACAAAGGGAGAATGACAACAAGGGAATCCTTGTCTCTCCAGTTAGGGGGTGTAATATATGGAGCTGTGTTTGTGGTCTCCATAGTTCCAAGAAGATGGAAAGTGTTTGGTTTTCCCATGCTTCTGAATTTTATGGTTGCCACATGGGGTTAGGAAGGACTTTTTTATCCCTTTCTTATGTGGTAGGTGTCAGGGTTGTTTATGTTTTATGATTTATTTTTAGTTTATTCCCCACCTCCCTCAACAGCATTAGGTGGTGGCTGCAGCCAAGGCTGGAGACATTGATTGTGATGTGCTGATGCTCCTGCTGGGACTAAAAAATAAGGAGGAGATTCCTATTTAGAATGTCTTGGTCCTCCATTCAAGGTCAGACAGATCCCCATATTTGGCATGGATTGAGTTTTGTCTTCATCTCCAGGAGTGGAGGTCCTCTTTCTTGGATCTCTCAAGTGTATTCTAAGAAAGTACTTGAAGTGACAAGACATTGACAGGACCCTCATCCTTACTTGCAGAGAAGATCCAAGCAGGGTGCTGGGCCTGGGGCAAATCAGCATGTGCAGGGCCCTGCCCCTGGATGTGAGGAAGTTGACAGATTCAATGGCAGGGGGGTGGCAAGCAGCCGGATATGTTGGATTCGGTGGCGGAGAGGGCGGGGGGTGTCAAGTGGCTGGACATGAAGCTGGCGGCAGTGCAGACTCGCCATGCCACTCTATTCTGCCCAGCTCTGCGGGGTCCCCCAAAGCATGGGACCCACGGCAGTTTCCCCAATTTGTGACCCCACAGGGATGGCCCTGCTTACTTGTGACAGATTCGGGTATTCTTAGCATTTTGGGGACATGGGCTTAGTAACTGGGCAACAGGGTTTTTCATGAAGTTTTAAGAATGGGTTAAACCAACATTGCTATAAGATGGTTTAGATCATTGTTATAAGAAGGTTCTGCCTTGACCAAGGGCTTGGACTAAAAGACTTCCTGAAGTCCCTTTCTACCCTACTTTTCTATAATTCTACAATTTTTGAGATGTAGGAATGGTTTTACCAGTGGTACTGTGGCACACCTGGCCCAAAAGGTTAACTAAATCATCCTTACCAAGTTGTTTTTGTTCAGAAGAAAAACAGAAATAGTGCTTTTTTTGTTTTATTTATAGGTAATATACATAGCATCCTGTTTTCCTGAACACAGTAGAAACAAATAAATGGCAATTTTTTTCTGGCCAAAACTGAATTGCCATGAATTAAAAATGATGTTTTTCTTCCCTTCTCAGAATGATGCTAGTGCTAGCAGGGAGGGGTTTTATTGCTGTTGTTAGGGGAAGGCTTGACAGATCTAGCCCAGGAAGTCAGGTCTAGGAAACAGGGTGAGTTTGAAACCCCTAGTCTAGAAGGTGAAAATCTATCCTGCTTTGTGCCTGACTTCAGACTACCTCTCAGCAAGTTATGTACACTTAAATGGGAATCCTGGGAAGAAAGTTTGCCTGAAGGAAACTGTAGCATTCAATTTCAAAAAATTTTTTTACAACTAACATTATTTTCAGGCAAGTGTGACATTGAAGTTAAAAAATGTTCAGTGGAAACCTTATTTACTGATCAGTGGATAAGTTGTTCAATCATTTCATATGTCAATAACTTACTGTAATTGTAACGAGATAGGTGCGGCTGCCTGTTGGATAGTCCTAGGGCTGG
>NW_017729026.1:37181459-37206858 GCF_001723915.1 Gavialis gangeticus
GTGTATGTGCCTGAGCAGGTAGTGTAAATGTGTATGCCTAATGGTGTGTATGCACCTAGTGAGCATGTGCTTAATTTTTTTGTATGTGTGCATGTGCAGTTGTACACCACGCCCTCCTGTCTAACAGCACAATATTGAGATTCTGAGCATTGGCTTGACCCCTCAGAGCAACATAACCTTTCTACTTGATCAGGTACTAGCTCAACATCAACGATAGGAAGGTGGTCATTCCCACCGTGCCCATTCTGTACTCTACCTAGCATGATTTTCTCCTTAGTTTGGTGAAATACCAAAGCAAAGTAGTCATTCAGGACTTCAGTTTTCTCCTGAGTGTCGGTTATCAGCTGTCCTGAGTTGTTAAGCAATGGCCCCATGCTTCCATTTATTTTCCTCCTGCTCCCAACATACCTAAAGAAGGATTGTCCTTGATTTCTGTTGCTAGTTTAAATTCATTTGCCCCTTAGCCTTTCTAATCTACTCCCTAGAAGTGTGGGCTGTTGTTGTATAGTCCTCCTTGGGGACTGTCCCAAGCTTCCATTGTTTGTGTTCTTTTTCAAGAGGACCATGATATCCCTATTAAACCAAGAGGGCTTCCTAGCCCTTCTACTACCTTTCCTCCACATGGGAATGGATTTCTTTAGTTCTTCAAGGACTGTGTCCTTGAGGAATGATCACTCTTCATGCACTCCTTTCACCTCCAGTCCCTGGTCCCACAGCGCTTCCCCTACTATTGACCAATAAAGCTAGTCAGAGTCTTTTTAATTCTGACCAGATCTTTGATTCTGAAACCAGAAATGTTATTATTTTCTTTTGCTTCCTCTGCTGAATAGCTGGCTCTTACAAAAGTGATAGACTTTTGCAAAGCTATCAGTATGGCTTATTACCAGTAAAATGAGCGATTAATTTACTCTAAACAATGGCCAAGGCAAAACATTCCATATTAGCATTTCTTGACAGAGCCATGTCCAAGCAGTCAAGGAATGTTTTTAATAAAATCTGAATAGAGTTTTAATTCCAGGGATGGATATACAACAAAAGATCTCAGGGGGATCTATAACAAAATAAAAAATGAGGACGTATTTGGTATCTAAAAGTGAAAAAGTAATTCTTCCACCTTTGTATTCATAATTGATTAAACAGCCAAAGAACAGTAATTCTAACTATTATTTTAAATGAATTATCAAATGTGAATTAAAATTAATATAACCTTTAGAAAGAAATATTTATTAAATATAAATGTCATTGACTGAAGAATTTTATTTTGAGATTTTCAATTTCTCTTGAAGACAGAAAATTGATTTCTTTAAGTCCCTAAAGCTATCTGTTTATCTTCTATTTTTTTATTTGTAATAAGGTTGGCATTTAATTAAAAATACTTTAAAAACATTACAAATATCTTCTGCTATGATAGCAACTCAAGAAAAGTATTACCATATTTACTCGAATCCAAGGCAACCCTACATTTAAGACAACACCCCAATAAAAGAAAAATTATAAATGGAAAAAGTATGCATTTGTTATGGTTTTCCAGGTATACAACCTAATTATTGGAGGGTTATCTTAAATTCATGTCACATCCTCCCCTGCTGTAGCAGAGAACAGTGGCTGAGGGGACAGGAAGAGTCAGATGTCTTCTTTGCCTTCTGCCCCCTGCACTTGTTCTCCCTGCAGCCTTTCTGCCTCCTGCATCCCCATCCCCAACTCTTGACAATCTTTGCTCCATTCACCCACCCTCTCCCCACGATCTCTGCTCCTTCCCCTCCCCACAATCTCTACCTACATTTTGCCCCTACTTCCCACAGTCTCTGCCTTTCTTGACCCCACACCCCCTTACTATTAGATGCTGCTCAGGCTCTGTCTACTGCCAGGCAGAGCACAGTACATGGAAGCACAGCCCCTACTGATCAATAGAGGAGTAGCAGCACTGCTGACTGGGCAGGGGATGGAGTTTCCCTGTAATCCATGCTTGGGAGTGAATCAACCTGAGTTGAAGCAAAGCTGCACCTGAATATAAGGGAGTGAAGAGAGGCCAGGGGCAGAGCAAAAGCTTCAGGGCACTTGTACACACGACAGGGGGTTAGTCCTGAGGGTTGCATTCTATACCCTCTAAAGTGAAACACTGGGTTTTGAATTGAACCTGTGGGGTTTTATTTTTCCATCACTCTTATGGCAAGGGGCCCAGTCCTTTCCCCCCTCCCCACCCAGTGAGGATACCAATCCTTTTTTTTCCCCCCTCAGCAAAGCCTGCCCACAGCTGGGGGTGAGCTGCCAGTGGGCCAAGCAGCCCCTGAGCTGTGGAATATCCTAGTCCTCCCCTCTGTAGCAGCAGCACTCCCTGAGGCTTCCCAGGAGAGATGCCAGGAGCTTGGAGGCAGCAGCCAGCCTGATCCAACCCTCCAAGCTGGGCAGCACCTGGCCTAGTACCCCACCCAGGTGGTCCCAGGGGGCACCTCCACCACTGTGAAGGAAAGGACCAGGGCTCCCCACAGCTCAGGGAGCCAGCAGCTGGTGCCCCAACCATGGGAGACACAGGCAGGCTCCACTGAGGAGAAAAATAAAAAAATAAAAGATTGGGCTTCTCACCGGTTCTAACATTTTCCCCAATGCTGATTAGGGGGCAAAAAATTAATGTTATATTTGAATAAATACAGTAATAAGGCAGTAAAAGGTACCCAACCTTAGGCATTAATTACATCTTGAATCAATCATTCTGTCCTACTGAATCCACCATTACCTTAAACAGGATTTGTGAATAGCCAATTACTAATTTAACATCTTAGTGACTTCTGTCTCTCCTGTCATTCATATAATAAATTTATAAAATCCATGTAATAATTGCCTATAACAGTTTAGAAAGTAGAAGTCACATGCTGCTTTACAAATAAGTTTCATTGTATATTTGGAAAGAAGTATAGTTTCTTTTAACATCTAAAGAAAGTTTGTATTAGAAGGGGTGCATTAAGCTAAAGATTTATGCCAAGGGAAGCTGATAAAGATCTTAGTAGAAGGACCCTGGTAACAGAACAACCACTTGAGAGGATTTTCTGATTTGCACATTCTTTCCCTTTACTGGCGGAGAGGGGGAACATAGCAAAAGGGAGACAAAGCAATTTTGAGAGGGGGAGCATTTAGAAAAGCGAAACGTCACAAGGAAAAACCTTTAAATAAAAATGAAGCTGACTTTCTGTGTGTAAATACCCTTAGGTGTTTAATTACAAGGAACAATTGTGCTACTCCAGTTTAAATAATCTAAGATTTTGACTAAAAGAGTAGATTTGACCCCAAAGTCTTCATAGGAACTTTACTATACTTGTAGTCTTGAGTCCAAGAAAGACTGTGGTAACAAGCTCACTCTCAGCTACTCTATTAGCAACAAATTTCTCTTATTTTGTTTGAGTTTATTGTTATATTGAAAAATTGTAAAATGTATTTTTTTTATGTAAATAGACTCCAAAAATGGAGTTCTATATTCCATCATATTTCTACATCTGCTAAAGGAACATAGTAAGGTCTCACAAATAGAGGCAAATACTGATATCACTTAATAGGATGTAAATCTGAAGTAAATTTACTGAAGTTAATGAGGTTACTAGGGAATTACACAAGTACATTTTCATCAAATTAATAAATTACAGCAGTGCTGAATATTATTGTCTCATTGCATGTTATCTGACACATTAGTATATTGGTTCCTAAAGTCATCAGGAAAAACCATTACCAACAACTGGACTTTTTCCAAATTATTTCTATAGAACCAGGATTTTAGCCATTGTGTTTATAGCAATAGCAGTTTTCATAGCAAGACTAGCAATCTTTTGTAATGTGCAGAAGGAACTTATGATCTTATAATATAGAGACAGAGTCCATTTCATTAATTTTAAAGGCTGGGTTGACTTCAGCTAATTTTCCAGTCCCAGAACTGACTGAAAACATACAAGTAACTTAATGACATTCAATGTTGTCCCTAAATAGGCATATCATATTTTGTTGCTTTTGATATAATACAGATTCCATTTTTATAGTAGTCTAAACAGACCAATTGAATTTGGGTTAAAACATACATAGGCTTTACTAATGCCTTTGATTTTTGTACTGAAGTCTGGAGTACTTTGTCATTCTATCCTTAGGCAAACAGAGACAGTCTTTCTGAGACTTATTACTTAGAGTTTTAATTACCTGTTTCAGATTTTTTCAAACAATATTTTCTCCATTTGAAGCAACATAAAAGCATGTTAGAACAATTTGTTTTCCAACTAATGAGCTATTGTGATATACCATTTGTAAAGTATATCAGTGTTACCTTGCCCAACGAACTCTGCCAACATTTAATGTTTCAGATCCAGCACACTATTTTGTTTAATATACTTCTAATATTTTAAATATGTGTGCACTGGTGCAGATACCACACCATCTTTCATAAAATATGTACATAGTTGGGGAAAAAAAATCACCTTGGGAGCTTGACATAGAAGAATCTGGGTTTTTTTCATATAAGTGGAGGTTACTTATTTAATTGGTACCAGTCTTCGCTAAAGTGTCACCTCTGTTTAATCTGTCAGTTATTAATGATGTTAAAAACAGAAATGTTGACAGAGCTTTTTAAGCTTTTTACCCCAAGCTTGCTTAAATAATCATTGTGTATAATATGCACAAATAAATCACTAAGCAAGTAAGTTACACAATAGATTACAGTTCTAGTGGGGTGATATTTAAATTTAAAAAATGTAAAAATGACTATACACAAGTGATATAAAACAACTTTGGGGGTTTGAAAATCATAGTTTCTAGGGTTGGAAGGGACCTGAACGGATCATCAAGTCTGACCCCCTGCCCGGGGCAGGAACAAGTGCTGAGATCATAGTACCCCAGCCAGATATCTATCCAACTTCCTCTTGAAGACTCCCAAGGAATAGGAGAGCACCACCTGCCTTGGGAGCCCATTCCAGAGCCTGGTAGCCCTAATAGTAAAGTAATGCCTCCTGATATCAAGCCTGAACCTACTCTCAATCACTTTGTGGCCATTATACCTTCATATCCCAGGTGGTGCCCGGGGGAACAAAGCCTCACTTATTTTCTGCTGGTCCCCCCTGGTGAGTTTATAGCCAGCCACCAGATCCCCTCTCAGTCTTCTCTTGTGGAGGCTGAATAGATTCAGGCCCTTTAGTCTATTTTCATAGGGCCAGGCCTGCTGCCCCCTGACCATGTGAGTGGCCCTCCTCCTCTGGACCCTCTCAAGGTTAGTCACATTCCTCTTGAAGTGCGGCGCCCAGAACTGGACTCAGTACTCCAACTGCAGCCTGACCAGCTCCACAGAGGGGAAGGATCACCTCCCTAGACCTGCTTGTGATGCATCTGGAGATGCACCACAAGATGCAGTTAGCCTTATTGACCACTTCCTCGCATTGGCGGCTCATGTCCATCCTGGAATCAACAATGACTCCAAGATCCCTTTCAGCCACTGTGTTGTTGAGAAGTGTGTTCCTCAGCCTATAGGTGCATTGCGGGTTCCTTCTCCCTACATGCAGCACTTTACACTTGTCTGCATTGAATTCTATTCTACCCTCATCTGCCCGCCTCTATAACCTGTCTAGATCTAGCTGGATTCTGTCCCTCCCCTCCAGTGTGCCCACTTCTCCCCACACCTTTGTGCCATCATCAGATTTGGACAGTGTGCTTTCCACGCCCACCTTCAAGTCACTGATAAAGATGTTGAATAGCACAGGCCTGAGGACTGATCCCTGGGTAGCTCCACTGCCCACATCCTTCCAGGTCAAAAACGACCCATCCATCACCATTCTCTGGGTGTGACCATCAAGCCAATTTGCCACCCATCTAACTCTGTAGGCATCAAAGCCACAGTTGCCTAGTTTTTTAGGGTTTTATTTATGAGCATAGTGTGAGAAACAGTGTCAAAGGCCTTCTTGAAGTCCAGGCAGATGACATCCACCTCAACGCCTCCATCCAAGGACTTTGTGACATGGTCATAAAAGGAAACAAGGTTAGTCAGGCAGGATCTGCTCGCAATGAGCCCATGTTCATTGCCCCTGAGCATTACCTCCCATGCTGAGCCCCCACAGATGTGATCCTTGATAATTGTCCCAAAGATCTTTCCAAGGACCAAGGTGAGACTAACTGGCCTATACTTACCCAGGTCCTCCTTTCTCCTCTTCTTGTAAATGGGGACCACATTGGCCCTTTTCCAGTCCTCTGGGATCTGGCCAGAGCACCACAAGTGCTCATACAGCTGTGCCGGGGCCCTACTATAACCTCCACCAATCCCTCAGTGCTCTTCGGTGAAAAGCATCCAGACCTGCTGATTTAAACACATCCATCCCCTCTAGAAGTTCCCTAACTAGATTGTCCCTGACCCTAGGCATGGCGTCATGTCCCCTAAGCCTGTCTGTAATCCTAGTGGGGGAGTTGTCCCAGTCCCTGCTCAGAAATATGGAGGCAAAGAACTCATTGAAGAGATCAGCTTTTTCCTTTGCTGCAATCACCAGATTGCCAAGCCTGTCCTACAGAGGCCCCATGTTACCTGGTGCCTTCTTCTTACTCCATATGTATTTAAAAAAGGACTTTTTGTTATCCTTACTTCTGGTCAGCAGCCCTAGTTCCATCTCTGCCTTGGCTTTCCTAACCACCTGTCACAGGCCAGCTAGGTGCTGTGAGTATATCAGCTCTTAGGCTGCTGAGTTCAGGATTGAGGAGGCGAGTAGGGAGTGAAGTGAAGGCAAATTTACTTATAGCTTAGCATTCAACAGTTAACAGAAAGGTTAATGTGACAAACAGATAGTACAGTAATAAAGAGCTAATAGTGAATAATAACAACAGATAGTCAGAATGACAAAGAGTTCCACATGGGGTTGGCAACTTACTGGCAGTCCCTCTATGCCAGGTGCACACCAGGTTGTTCCAGTGAAGTCAGGTGTCCCCGATCAATGCACCAGGAAGGTCCCTTGGTCAGGCTCTGGTCCTCACTCACACTGGGAGTCTGGGGTCTACGCTTGGTACAGCGATGATCCTTTTGTCCCGTCCATCAAACTGGTTACTTGACATGCGTATTCCTTTATGCCTTATTTTATGCTAATCTGTTGGTTTTAGAGCCACTCACAATCTTGCCCTATAGCTGTTACCCTATGGGATTAAAAGGTGTTAGAAATTATCATGAAAGGTTACCGCCTGAACTCAGGTTCACCCAGCAAGCAAATTACACCACATTTGAGATTTGAAATTAGCATTATTCTGCCCAAGCATAACCCCTTGGTTTCTTATTACTTGAAATGTGCTAATTATATTGGGTAGTCAGATATTGTTATGGCTGACCTTTAAAAAACTTGTTAGATCAGCTAATCTTGTAGTTCTGCTTATTTTGGGGGCTCAGTCAGTCCCATGATCAGTGCAAACAGTTAGATTTAACACTGTGGTTAAATTGTGACAGACTAATTCCACTTGCAGGTTGAAAACTTGCAAGCTTTGCATTAGCTAATCTTAACTGCTAGACAATTGCCTGGATGTCTCCAAGAGCACACATTTATTGCTCATGATAGTAACCCCTCTGGTTCTGGCCACCACACCACCTCCCTGTAATCATGAGCAATGAAGGTGTAATCCTCCTTGGTGATAGACCATTGTTTCCACTGATTGTATGCCAACTTTTTTGCTCTCAGGCCCACTTGGATGCCTTTACTGAGCCAAGGACACTTTTTAGCACTCTTCCTCCCTTTTTTTCACATATGGACTGACTCCCTTTGAGCTCAGAGGATCATCTCCTTAAGAAACAACCACCCGTCCTGGACTCCCATCTCATTGAGGCTCTGAGTTCCCAATGTTTCTCTTACTAATCTCAGCTTATTGAAGTCGGCCCCCCTGAAGTCAAGGATTTTTGCCTTACTGCTTGCTTTCACAACCCTGCACCGCATAATGAATTCCAGCAGACAATGGTCACTAGCGCCTAGGAAGTCGAGCACCCGCAGGTCTCTCACCAGGTCATTGCCTGTTTGCTGGACCAAGTCCAGCAAGGCATTTCCTCTGGTGGGATTGTGTACCTCCTGGGTTAGGTAGAGGTCCTGTATGCAGGCTAAAAACCTACATGGGCGTTCAGATCTGGCTGCCTGATCCTCCCACCAGATGTCTGGGAAGTTTAGGTCACCCATGACAACCAAATCCCTTGTCCTCACAGCCTCCGTGAGCTGGCCTGAAAATTCCAGGTCCATCTCATCCACCTGGTGAGGCGGTCTATAGTAGAAGCCCACTATCAAGTCCCTTTCCTCACAATCCCCTTGCATTCTAACCCAGAGCATTTCAGTTTGCTCCTCTTCTGAACCCATCCTGATCATCAAGGATGTGTACTGCTCTTTAACATAGAGCACTATACCCCGCCTTTTTTTCCCCCTACTCTATCCTGTCTATACCACCTATAGCCCTCGATGTCTATTACCCAGTCATGGGTAGAATCCCACCAAGTTTCTGTAAGCTTGACCTGGTCTGGGTTTTTTGCCATCTAGCAGGATGGCAAGTTCCTCCTACTTATTCCGTATACAGTAAAAGCTGTGTTATTTGGTACTTTACCATCTGGAATGCTCTATTAACCAGCATCTGTCCCACTGTGGCATTTCCGGTTTCGCTGATGTGAACTGAGTTCCACTTCTTCCTCATGGACCATGGACCATGGCCCAGGGCAAAGCAGCCTGCATGGGGCCCCCCTCCCTGTCCCCTGGCACACTGACACCAGGGAGTGAAAGCCCTGGTGCACCAGACACTGCAGGAGGGGCAGCAGCTAAACAGGCAAAGGTGCCTCCAACCTGCTGGGCTGGAGATAAGTATAACTCTCAGATAATTGGCACATTTGATTAACCAGCACCCCCTATTGCCCATGGATGCCAGATAACAGAGCTTTTACTGTACTTCTAGCATTTGTGTAGAGGCAATTGAGACCTCCTATGGGTGTTTGTGTTGTTCTCTTTTTCCCAAGCTTGCCCAGGCCCTTACCACATATCTGGATTGTTCCTGCTCGGGGCACCTGGCTTGACGTCAAAGTGTCCTTCTCCACCTCTGCATCCCCATCCCCATCATCCAAAGAACATAGTTTAAAGCTCACCGTACGAGATCAGCCAACCTGGAAGAGAAAACATGCTTACCTTTCGGGGAGAGATGTGGCCTGGCCCACTCTAGCATGTCTCTTGTGCAGAAGTGTGGGTTGTGGTCAAAGAATCTGAAGCCCACCTGGTAACACTAGCTCCGAAGCTGCCGGTTGACCTCTCCAATGCAGGCTCCATGGCGCTGTCCACATCCACTCACCGGAAGAACAGATGAGAAAACCACCTGTGCTCCTGTCTCCCTAAGCTTGGCCTCCAGAGTCTTGTAGTCTCTTATGACGCAGGCCAGACTACTCCTGGACGCATCATTAGTGCTTACATGGATGAGCACCAAAGGGTAGTAATCAGAAGGCCAGATGAGGTCTGGGATCATCGCTGCAATGTTCCAAATCTGAGCTCTGAGCAGGCAGCAAACCTTACATGCCATAAGTTCTGGATGACAGATGGGTCCCTCTGTTCCTCTCAGCAGGGAGTCACCCACAATGATGACATAGCATCTCTTCTTCTGCTTACCTGGCCAGCCCTCAGATCAATCATTGATAGAGGAAGGCTCCTTGGTTAGCACTTATCTTTTGCTGTCTTTAGTCTTACAGCCATAAAAAAAAAATACAGCAACATGACTGCAGTGTCAGACTAACACCATAAAAAGTTATTAATATACTATTTCCTCTGAGATGAAGTTTCTTGTATTGATTAAGGTACAGGATAAAACATGTTAGGAACAAACATATGCACGGGCCAGATTTAATTGTGTTTTCCATCTTTTCCTTCTTATCTCTTTGATCTATGCTGTCAGAAACACACAAAGAGACTCTCAATTCGGATTGCTAACAAGAGCCCATGCTGTTCACTTGCCCAACCTTTGGGGCAATAGTATTATAGCCCAAGATCAATCCCTTCATTGAAGAAATAAATCAAAAGTTAACTTTCTATGCACACTAATCTTTCCAAGAGCAGAATCTGGCTCCTGGTGCCTGGCTCTTCTTCTTCCCCTTCCTCCTATTGATCCCAGCAAACTGTTTGTAAATTTTCTGTTTACTGCCCCTGTTTGCTTGCCTATTTGTGAGCCAGGGCTGCCTGTGTGTTTGACTCCTCAAAGGGGAGTCTTTAAAATAAGCTCTCTCTTTAATTAAGAGCAACTAACCTAGATATACATTTAGTGTAAGCAGATAAAACTCTGCAGTTAGACCAATACTTGAACCCCTTGTTTAACAGGAGCAAAGAGGACTATCTAGGGACTTTGCCTGGAAACTCTCACCTTCTTCACTGTAAGCTTGGGGAGTAGAGGCAGATTAGCATGGAAAAGGGAACTTTTTGGGACCAAGGAGCAGTGAACAAGCCAGCTTACAGGGGAATTTACTAGGAAAGGTTTGCTTAGGAAGAGAGAGATGGCAGTTTAAGAGACCCAGAGAAATGGCTACAGTACTTCATAATGCCAGAGCCACTCCACTGCCATGTCTTCCACAGCTTGCACCTGTGAGGTTTCTGTCCAAGCAGAACCACTCACCATCAAGGTTTCTACCCAGACCCTGGTTTGATCCTGTAGAGATTCAGGTTTTCAGTTTCCTTCTAGTGACAGCCAAGTGAGGCCTGTGATGTAAGGTGAAAGTTGGAATCTTGTAGCCTCTGCCAATAACCAGATGTTTTCATCTCTACCAGCAGTGGTTTGCCTAGAGAACAGATATGGATCCCTAGCAACAGAGGAAAACAAAGATGTTCCAGCAGCAAAAGAAGCCAGGCCAGGCCAGGCCTCCCAAGTTCGGGAGGATCAAGACCATGGCCACCAAAATGAAGAGATGGATGATCGTGGTTGGAGACTCTCTTCTGAGGAAGATGGAGGCTCTGGTCTCCAGAGATCTGCTGTTTGCCAAGATCTCAGATCCAAGATATCATGGAAGGATTACCAACACTCATCTCATCTCAGAATCTTGAGCTCTATCATCTTGTGGTCACTGCTGCCCAAGTTGCCATCCACTTCTACATTCCCCACCAATTCTTCCCTGTTTGTGAGCAGCAGGTCAAGAAGAGCATGTTCTCTAGTTCTCTTCTAAGACTTGCACCAGCATGTTGTCCCCCACACGCTCCAACAACTTCCTGGATTGCTTGTGCACTGCTGTATTGACCTCCCAGCAGATGTCAGGGTGACTGAAGTCCCACACAAGAACCAGGGCCTGTGATCTGGAAACTTCTGCTTGTTATTTGAAGGAAGCCTTGTCCACTTCACCATCCTGATCTGGTGGTATTTAGCCAACACCTGCCATGACATAACCCTTGTTGCTCTCCCCTTTGACTTGAACCCAGATACTTTCAGCAGAGCTATCTCCAGTTTTAGATTGGAACTCTGAGAATCATATAGCTCTTTTACATAAAGTATAATTTGTCCTTCTGTCCCCTGCCTATCCTTGAATGGCTTATATCCATCTATGACATTGCTCCAGCCATGCGACCTATCCCACCACTTTTCTATTATTCCAGTCATATCAAAGTTCCATGGCTGTGCAAGGACTTCCAATGCTTCCTCCTTGTTTCCAAGTCTCCATGTATTTGTGTAAAGACACCTGAGATTGGCTAGCCAATTGCCCTACTTTTCCAAGAAAAATGAGAAGGCCACTCCTGTTGCCCACTCCTCCTTCCACTTCCTCCAGGCCACCCACTTCCCTACTTAACTCAGGGCTTTAGTCTCCATCCTCTGGCCAACCTAAAGTCTTCCTCACTAGGTTTTTGAGCCTGTCTATGAAGATGCTTTCTTCCTTGGGTGGATCCTATCCCTACCTAGCAATCTTTCCCCTTGGAACAACATTCCGTGGTCAAAGAAGTGAAGGACTACTAGCAAAATCTGTGCAACCACATATTGATTTGCAGGATGCATCTGCTGCTGCCTTGTCCCTTCCATTTGACTACAAGGTTTGAAGAAAATACAACCTGAGCCCCTCTCCCCTTCAGCCTTGCACCCAGAACCCTGTTGTCACTTTTGAATTGCTCAGGTTCCCCACTGGCAGTATCTTTGGTGCACATATGGATGATCAGCATGGGGTAGTAATCTGAGGGTGAGATGTGGAGAAATTGAAGAAAGTCCAGCACAGGGCAATGGAAATGGTTAGGGGGCTCCGGCAAAGGATGTATGAAGGGAGCCTGAGGGATCTTGGCTTATATAGCCTTGAGAAGAGAAGATTGAGGGAGGATTTAATAGCAACCTCCAACTACCTGAAGGGTGGTTCCAAAGCGTATAGAGCTAGACTGTTCTCAGTGGTGGCAGAGGACAGAACAAAGAGCAATGGTCTCAAGTTGCAGCAAGGGGAGTTTAGATTAGATATTGCGGGGGGAAAAAAAAGCTTTATCATAAGGATAGTAAAGCACTGGAATAGGTTACCCAGAGAGGTTGTAGAGTCTCCATCCTTAGAGGTTTTTAAGACCTGACTAGACAAAGCCTTGGCTGGGATGATCTAGTTGTTGATGGTCCTGCTTTGAGCAGGGGGTTGGACTAGAAGACTTCCTGCAGTTCCTTCCAACCCTAATCTTCTATGGGCTCCTATTACAGGTAAAAGGAGGCTGCTCCAATGCACTGTAATAACAGCACATTGGAGAAGACTTAATTAATCAAGTCTGCTTGAGCATGATAATTATCACACTCCAGCAGACACCAGCGTCATGTGGATCAGCACCCCTGTACTTAAAAATGGCGGTGGGGGTGCTATAACTAAAGCTCCTTCAATGGTTTTTAAAGTGCCCCTGCCACCATTTTTCAGTGTGGGGCTGGTAATATACATGATGCTCCAGGCGCTTTAATTAGTGTAGCTCTCAGTCATGCTAATTAACTTCTCCCCTTCCCACCATGATGATCCATACATAATACTGAAGATATATTACATGAAAGAAACATCCAAGCTTTAAGAAACAATTATTTTCCTATCAGATTCATCTCAACTCATTGAAGCTATGTACAGGCATAAGATCAGAAGTTAAAAAACAGTATACAATTTGTATTTAGGGTTTTAGAGATTTGTTTTGTTCCAATTGAGAATGAAACCCAAGCATTTCCAAGTTCTCTGTGAACACCTTGGTGGACAGTATTAGAATTTGAAAGGAACTTGGTAAATTTGGCAACTGGGCACTAGACAATAAAATGAAGTGAGTTACACCAGAGACAACTGAAAACAAACAAACATACATAGGCAGAGAGGGGGAGGACTGACTAAGCAGTAGCACTTCTGAGAAGGATCTGGGTGTTTTGATGGATCATAAACAGAACATGAGGCAGAAGTGAAATGTTGTTGCAAAAAAAGAAAAGAAAAGAAAAGATAAGTGAATGCAATTTTAGGCATACTAAGAGGAAAAAAATATATACACAAGACAGTGCTGATTAGACCTCAAATTGAATACTTTTTCCATTTCAGGGTGCCACATTTTAAGAAGGATTTAGATAAACTGGAAATGATCCAAAGGCAAGTGACAATGATAAGAAAAAAAAAGAGTTGGAATGAAAGCTGCCTAAGGAAACATTGAGAGAACTAGGTATATTTTATTTGGAGGAAGAGAGCTTAAAAGGAGACATGATAGCATGTTTCAAAATATTTGAAAGGCTGCCATAAAGAAGTGGGGAAAAATCTGTTCTCCCTTGCCACAGAAGGCAGGACATGTGGAAGCTGATTTAAACTGCAGCAAAGCAGATTTATATTGAATCCCACGAGGAAAAGTGGGAGGACAACAACCACCACCCCCACCCCTGCAAAAAAAAATTCCCTAAATGTAAGAACACTTGGAAAACAGAGGGGAAAAAGAAATGTAGAGATGTTGTGTAATCTTCTTCACTGGAGATTTTAAAGATGAAGCTGTAAAGGCATCTGTCTGGAATAGTTTAGGAATGTATCCAGAGGTTAGACCAGATGACTCTTGAGGTCTCTTCCATTCCTATGATTCTATGCAAGCGCCAAAACATAACATTTCAATATGCTTTTTTTTCCCTGAAACAACAATAACAAATTGTGTAAAACAATGATTTCATGAACCTTTTTAACTTGATGGTATTCCATTTTCTATTAGTCTGTTATATATTAAGTGTTTTTCTTATGTGAAATGCTAGGGATACGGGGGGGGGGGAATCTCATTATTACCTATTTTAGATTAAATACATCTTCTACAATTATTAGAGTTCATTTTGATATCTATTAAAATTTAACATGTGGCAGTTATCATGAAGTCCTTTTGCAACCAACTGACAAAAATGTTTTACTCAAGGACTACAACATCTTCATGGACTGCAAGCCTGTATTAAAGAAAAAAATGTTGGAGTTATTAGAAAGAACTGGTAGATATACTGGTATGCAAGTATAGATGTGTATTACCATACTACCTCAATAAAAGTTTCTGTGACTGTGGGTGGCCCATTCAAATAATGCAAGTTGGGTTCCAATCTATTAGAACAGGTACTTTCCCAGCTGCACCTGTTTGTATCTAGAATTGATAGAAAAACAGTAAACAGAAGATATGGTATCTGGTAGGAATAAGCTGTAAAAGAAATACAGAACAGCAGCAGAGTCTCCCATGCCTGAAGAAGGGTGTTTGTGCATGAAAGCTTACAAAGAACTTTTTTCCAACTATTTAGTTGGTCTGATAAAATATATCACATCTACCAAAAGAATCTTGCCTTTCTCTGTTATCTTAACTATTTGAAGTAAGACAAGAGACCAGCAAAAGGTTTACCTGGTCATTAGAGCTGTGCACAGCTTCGGTCCCTGATTCACTTCAGCAGGGATAAGCCCAATTTGGTGGCCAAATCTCTGAATCCAAATTGAATCGGAGGACCCTTCAATCTCTCTGAATCAAACTGGAACCCTCCAAATTGATTTGGAGAGATTCGGAAAGATTTGGAGATTCAGACAGAGACAGCTCTAAATGTTTTTTCTACGTAGCTTGAGGTAGCAGGTGGCTTGTGAATGCTGCAAAGCTGGGGTGCAAGAAGCATCCCACAGTAGTGCGGGGGGGTCTCCCAGCGCGCTCAGCAGCAGACCCAGAAGTGGATCAGAAGCACTTCTGGTCCACTCCCGGGTCCGCTGGAGGCCCCCACAGCTTGGTAACCAGTACTTCTGGTCCACTTCTAGGTTCACTGCCGAGCATGTGGAGGGCCCCCCCCGTACTCCTGTGGGATGCTCCATGCACTCCAGTAACACAGCAATCACAAGCTGTGCCTGCTACCTCAAGGTATGTAGAAAAAACTTTTAAAGTTGTGTCTATGTCCGAATCGCTGATTCTCTGAATCAGCATCAAATCTTCAGATTCAGATTTGGTCATATCAAATCAGGGACAGTGATCCAAATCAATTAATCAAATCACTGATCCTGATTTGGGCTGAATTTGAATCCAAATTGAATAGGGCCTGCTTTGCACACCCCTACTGGTCATTTTCTCTGCGCAGTGAAGGCTCAGAGCTAGGAAGACAATAGAGGGTCTTGCCTGTTGACCTTCCAGATACAGTATAGTAAAGAAACAGTACAAAGTGGTGGTCCCTCTCTTGGTGAAGAAACAATTGCTTCATAGTTCAGCATGGGGATATCTTGCACAAAAGAACATAAAAGGGCCAAGGGGGGCTATTTGATAAACACAAGTAAAGAAGAGCTCTGGGAAAGAAAGAAGATGGCAAACTGGTGGTATCCATGTCAATATTCTTATGTATGGGGACTGATGGACTATGCTGAGATGGGCTACTCTTTAAATATTCCAGGTAATAATGAAACAAGGCAAAGAGGGGAGACTAGGGAGACAATAAGGAGACGGACTCAATAATATACCTGCTGTGAGGTCTGCATTTCATGTAAATCTGATCTGTGGGAATTGCTTCAGCCATCATTGTACCCAGCTATTGTGCACAAGCAACCACAAACAAATAGCACCAGAACCTGAAGTTCTTACTTGGTTCTAACTCAAGCTGAATTCTTATTGAAGCCAATGGGGCATTTCCTGAGTAAGCACAATTGCGGCCTGTATACCTCCTTCCCATTTTGTCCCTCGTAGACTAACTTGCCACACTTTCCATTAGAAAGAAGCGCCATCTTTACAGGAACTCAGAATTACTCAAGAGGCCACAAAAGCCTTAGCTTGACAATTTTGAAGTGACCATTTGTGAAATCTTACCTCATTGTGCAGCTTTTGTTGACAGTATTGGGGCCATAATTTCCATCTAGGACTCCAGAGCTTGCATTGCTTATTCATAAATCCTAATTTCAGTGGGTGCTTATCTTTCTTTCCTTATATAAAATAGGAGTATATATTTGTTAGCTCAGCTGTATACTTATTATGCACCTTAAAATACATCATCCAAGACAGTAATTTAATGCCTTTCTGTTCTGGCAGTCAATTCCTTTAAGTCTGTCACTCACTTCATTAATGCTATTTAAATGTGGATTTTTTTATGTATAATACAATTATTGAAACTTAGTTTTCTTCCAAGTGTCCCACTGGGCTACAATGTGCTTTTTAAGACTATTCTATGTTTAGATGTCTTTGGGATGTGTATATTCATACTGAATACTTCCAATTCTATTTGCTTCCTTGGAGGTTTCACAACTACTTTGATGCATTCCCTCTCCCTCTCTCCTTCATCAAAGTCCCAATTTTATTCCTAGACAGCTGGAGTAAAAATCAGTTTTTTCCTTCTTATATTCCACTATCATTCAGAAAGGATTAGTAAGCATTAAGTTTTGTTGGCCCAAATCCAAAAAGATTTAGGTGTCATTACTCAGCATTGCACCACCTAATGTTTAGGTACCTGGCCTTGATAGTGAAATCCAGAACACTGATATAGGTATGTGAACAGAAAACCCTGCTTTTGGGGAAGCTCGATACTGGAGGATCAGAGATACAAAAAGAATGAAGATTGAGCAAACCTACTGAGGATGTACAACTGAAATGGAGCAGAGACTATCCACAAATAGCACACCAATATTATCTTGCACCCACCCGTGTAGACAGACTTACTGAACCTCAAAGGACCCCGATGGTGAAAGACACAAAAAAAGTTATCTAGAACAATAAGTTCAGACAGGTTTCCACTCAAATATATTTCTTAGAAGTCTACTATATATTTTAAAAATTTCTATTAATCGCCAACTCAGATTATTTTGTTCTTATATATATGACTCAAATCTAATTTGAACACTATAATGTCATTTCTCAAATCTCTTGGCTTTTAAGCTACTTGATTCTCTCTCTCCCTGTGAAAATGGTCTCTTTCCATGTTTAGCTTAATCAGAACAAATCCAGCTGTCAGCAGAAAATGAGTTAAAGAAACCCTTCCTGCATTTTATTTCCATGTCTTAGAAAGCTAAGCTACACTATCATTTTATTATGTTTTCGGCCTCATTGTCAACATGCAATGTCACATAACACCAACAAAACAAAAATAGGCTAGCCTGACAAACTGATTTCTCAAGGTTTTCTTCCCCATACGGTATTATTTTTTATCTGAATCATTCATTCTGATCTAGTTAGAAATCAGGAAATCCATATCGTTAGGTTTCTAAGGACTTCTGAAACAAAAGAACAGTATCTGATCTCAGACATACTTCAAATTCCAGCTATTAATTCTTTTTTAAAATTTATGTTTTCCCTCAGCTATTTTTAGAGACTTTAAGGATTGTGAGTCACCAATTCAAATGTGACAAATGAATTTTGATGCTTCAATTTCATATGTCCTACCTGAAACATGTCAAAAGACGACAATTTTCAAAAAAAGTGCTGAACGCTTCATTTCTGACAATATAGCCTCTCTAAAGAGTCTCAGCTCGGGCATCCAAAGTGGAACCAGACCAATATCACAAGGCACTTTCAAGAATCTGACTTTCTGAAGCTCCTTTCACATTCACCATTACACCAAGGCAAAAATACTTAAATTCAACTTTGCTTCCAGGTGCATAGTTCTAATTACTTAATTGCACAAACTTAGTCAAGGGTAAAGTGAGACAGAGTGAAGTAAGCCTACTCACTTGAGGTTACACATGGAGTCAGTGGTACAGTTGGAAGCTGGGTATTCCTGACGTTCTTTAAAAAAAAACCAAACAAACATGCTCTTAGTGTAAGGAAACACTTTTGAATAAAGTAAAAGCAGATAGCAGAAGATAGATGACATAATTCATGATCTCCTTAGGGCTGCCAGAATAAATAACCTTGGAGTTATTTAATGCAGATAAAGCACAAGTTGTAAAGCAGGCAATATTCTAAAATATCAATCGGAAATTGTTATTCTAGAGAAGAAGAGTAACAGGATAAGGAAGAAATAACCAGAAAAAAAAAGTCTTTACATAGTTCAAGTAGTTTGGGTAAAACAAAGTGTTGCTTTGAATCCATAGCAACACTTGGATGAGATGAGACCCTGATGAGCTTGATGATGAGCTTTATCAGGTGTCCTGAAAAGAAACTCATCAAAACTGTACAATGCCATTCTTCACATCAGAAAAAACATCAGCAAATGATTTTGTTGTCTCCATTCAAAGAATAGTGAGAATTAGAAAGTCCAGAGACAGAGAGAGATGTTCTAGTAAGTTTGTCAGAGGTTAGCCTTACATTATAATCACTTGTCTTGAGAATAGTTCAGGCACATGGCCTAGTTACAACATGAGAAAGAAGAATAACTTAATAATCAAAACCTGAGGCTATGAGAGTCAAACATTGGCAATACATTAAAAACAAACAAACAAACAAACAAACAAAAAAACAGTGTTCCAGACAAAATTATAAGTGTAATTTTCAGGGAAACATATTTGTTCATATATGACATCACCATTCTATCTTTGTGCCTAGTGTCATGTGAACCAAGATGGGATCATAAAAAAAACCAAAATCACAAATAGCTTAGCTGATCTCATCTAACCTTATAAAAGAATACTGCAGATAGGCTTGACCTGCTAAAACAAAGAGCAAAATCCAAAAGGGATTCTGCCTACACATAGACAGCCAAATGACTTTAGATTCAGATCTGAAGTTGGAGCCAATAAACCTAAAATAAAGAGAAATGGGAAGTTAATAACTGCTGTATTTTGATCTCTAAACTTTCTTTCCATTAATTCCTGTCTCAATGGGGGAAAATAATTGTTAGTTTTGATCTTATGTCATTCCTGGAGACAGATGCCAGCTGAACAACACAGAGGATTTCACTGTTTTTATTTCAGGAAAACTATAGAAAGATCACATGCTGGGCAGGAGAGCATGAAGACTGTTTGATAAGATTCCATTAAAGGGAGATGACAGGAAGGTTAGAAGTGAACTGGGGAAATCTCACATGGGTAATATCTAGGAAAGAAACAATCAGTTTTGACGTTTCTCAGGTTAAAGATTTCATATTATCAGAATGGAAGACAAAGTGTTCCTATTTAACCAACAAAAAGCCAGGTCAGATATCCCAGTCACACACAGAATTCAAGGAAGTCTGTGTGTTACCTGAATAGTTAATGTGACTGGCAAAATATTATATAATGTCACTAATTACTATAAAATGCACTGATTTGACATTCAGTATTTTGCCTTCTGATATTCAAGGACTGATTTATATTTTAAGCTGACTGCATTTCTGATTATTTTATATCTTGAAATATTCTATCGTATCATCATTAACATCTCATTATTAAGCAGTTAGTTAAGGAGGAGGACAAAGCAGGAAAAAGAAAATTAGATGCAACACTACAGGGCATACTCTCACCTTGATGAGCAAGAGTAACTCTCATTAGGGGTTACTGAATGTCACCTGCATGTTCAGCAGACTAATAAATGCACTATATTTTGGAGCTATTAAAAACTTAAAGGGATAGTACATTTATATTTAAATGAAAAGACATTGGTCAATACTAGGTTGGAGAGCATTTGGACATGTTTCTGACAGAGGGAGAAAATTAATTAGGTGGTAGTGAGTTTAGAATGAATTTTTCAAGGGGTGGAGAAAGGAAGACAGAACTGCAAAGGGTGCTATCGTTTGAGAGGCAACATTATAAAATGATTGCTAAAAAGACACCTAGCATTGCATATCACCATATTCACATTTACTACATTCATCCTGTTGTATGAGGACTTTTAAATGTCCCTGTGTATTAGGAATTTGTTTGGGGTGACAAAGGAAAATGTTCAGTAAGAGTAAAATGAACACATTTGCTACCAATGCAGATTCAATCACAGTCCTTCAGAGCAGAACAATTATCACATGAAAAGTTTGATCCTGCAAGGTGCCAAATATTCTGACTGATTCTGTGAATCATGTCTACTAGATTGAAGCCAGAGTTGCCCACTATTTTTCAGGACAGAACCTCATTTTCAGCTATGTCTGTAAGTTTTAACTGTAATAGACATAGTTCCAGATTACTTTCCTCAACTCTTTCCCACCAAAAGCACATATTCCCATCAAAAAACTGAAATAAAGATGTCAATGCCATGAACATCAACCGTATGCCCTTGGTATGATCCAAGTGTGCCCTTGTTTTGAAGAAGGCTAACAGCATACTGGGCTGCATTAGTCAGAGCATTACCAGCAGGTTGAGGGAAGTGATTATTCCCCCTAAGCCACATTGGGGAGGCTACATCTGGAGTGTGTTCAGTTTTGGACCCCTTAATATGGAAAGGATGTGGACAAATTAGAGAGTCCACTAGAGGGCAATGGAAATGGTTAGGGAGCTGGAGCACATAATGTATGAGGGGAGCCTGAGGTAACTGGGCTTATTTAGTCTGGAGAAGAGAAGACTGAAGGAGATTTAATAGCAACTTTCAGCTACCTGAAGGGTGGTTCTAAGAAAGATGGAGCTAGACCAGGGGTGGGCAAAATGTGACTCGTGAGCCAGATGCAGCCCACCAAGCCATTCGATCCAGCCCATGGGGCCCCTAAAATATTTAGAAAATTAATATTTATCTGCCCTGGGCTGCCTGTCATGTGGCCCCCAATAGCTTGCCAAAACTCAGTAAGCAGCCCTCTGCCCAAAACGATTGCCCACCATTGTTCTCAGTGGCGACAAATGGCAAGACAAGGAACAATGATCTCAAGTTGCAGCAAGGTGTGTTTAAGTTAAATATTAGGAAGAATTTTCTAACTTAGAGCATAGTAAAGCACTGGAACAGGTTACCCATACCCATCCTTGGAGGTTTTTAAGACCTGGCGAGACAAAGCCTTGGCTGTGAAAAGTTATTTTGGAATGGTCCTCTGAGAGTGGGGTTGGACTAAGTGACCTCCTGAGGTCCCTTCTAACCCTGTTCTTCAATTATTCTATAATTCACTGTCAGGTCAGAAAATCCACATAAAACTATATGGAAGTTTGGCAGCCTTAATTAATATTGGTTAATTAATTTAAAGTAATTAGTTAGTTAATAAATTAACACTGCAGATGAGCTAAATGAAGGTACCCTCACCAAAATAAGCAAGTGACAGCAATAACTCTCTTAGAAACAATGAAAAACAAGCATTTCAAGGCCAGGTGACTTACATTTTTATTCTCATATTTTTCATTCTCCACCACAGCAATCTGGATTTTTCTTTTTGCAGTGGCATTCTCAGCTACAATTTAATAGTGCAAGAAATTTCACAACTGACATTTATTTTGCAATTAGCTTGACCTGTTTCTTCCCTGCAAAACATTACTGAGGAAGTCAGTACTTAAGGGTGGAGCCGTCATCAAATACTGTATCCATTTAGGTATAATTTGATACTGATATACATCTACTTATACATCAAACTACATTTTTCTTGAAAAGACATAGGGAAGCCTTACAAGCATATCTGGAGTTTTAGCCATCGTGTTTTGTAAAAATGCATGCCTGCCCTCATATACTAAATGCTGTCTGTTTTACAGAATTTGCCTTGAAATCTTTAGGATCCTAAAACAATTGGTAGCTATCCTCATCACAAGCAGTTATATGAATTAAGTCCTGAGTTATATTTTATTCTTCTTGATAACATGAAAGTCTTGATTACAGCTCTTGATTGTCATCACCCAAGAGCGTTCAAAAGCACTAAAGGCAAAGACTGTGGAGACAGCTTTTGGAATATCAAAAGTGACAAGTTGGCAGCACTGAGTTCCCTGTGTGATTATAAAGAGGAGAATCTGGATTTGCATTTGAGAACTACTAACATTTTGATGCCCAGTCACATATTTGGAGGTTATTTTTGCCAAAACTATGCAGTCAATTCAGCTGTCCTTTCACAGAGCAGATCCTCAGGGAAGTTAGGAAAGATTTCTGCGTGCAAATATATGAAATAAGAAATGAGCCAACTTTTTTTCTTTTTTTAAAGATTAAAACACCTTCCATATATGACAGGAAACGTAAACAAAAAAGTCACCGTAAATTAAGAGAAACAGATATATAAGATCAATCTAAATGTCCATTATATTCAATATTGTATCACTGCTTTGTAACGTATGACAACTCAAAGAAAATAAAAGGAAATGGGAAAAGAAACAAGTCACAAGGAAAAATGGTACTTGAAACACTGTAGGTCTATCATCATACAACAATTATATACCTCTCAATGCTCAGTGCTGTTTCAAAAGACCCAGTAATGTTCTCTCCATATACAGCCATTGCATAATCATCTTATTACTCAAACAACTCAAAAATATAGAACAAATATAATTAGGCTAGGTACAAACATTCAAAAAGCCTGAAGTGGAATCAGTCTAAGTTATGTGGTTTTCTGTAAGTGGCGTAGTTCAGATTGGTAGCAAACAGAACACAAATTTGACAATTGGTGGGGGAAGCAAGCCTTAGACCAGGTTCTGCAATTTTTAAAACAGTTTGTGTGTGCTGAACTTCTATTCTGTTACAAGTATGGACTAGTTTCCAGTTACTTATACTAGTAAAAGTCTAATATCTGTCCCTGGCCTAAATGGATTTAGCTCTCCTTTTCTTTTATATGCCAATATGTTATATGATATCACTATATACATTGCAGCAGACTTAACCTAGGAAATATATACTTCAGTAGTGCTACATCAGACATTGATACCAATAAAACCCCATCCATAGGCAATGTGTAAATTCTGACAATGGAGGGGGAGGGGGCACAACTCCACGCACTGCTGTCACCCTTGCTGCTACCAGGCATTGAGTCCAGCCAGGCTGCAGCCCCATGGGCCAACATTGGTGCAGAAATCATACCACCCTGCCATCCCCACTGCTGCCAAGCCCTGGCTTCAGTCAGTCTGTAGCCTCATGCCCCACGCCCCACTGTCAGTGCAGCAGTGGGGAGGTGAGGGGGCATTTGCCCCTCCATGCCCCCGATGCATTGCCAATGACCCCATCATTTTTGTGCAATGAAAAAGAACAGTGTTGGATTGGAAAGCCTAGTGTAAACAATTTTGTCCATCCCAGAAAAAGCAATTCACTAGAACTCTCTGATGATAGAGTTTTCAAAAGCCACTCAACACCGACTCAGAAGTTGTACCATTGATTATGTCTGTGTTGCAGCATACAACAGTCAAAATAGCTTTAAACTAATTATCATGGGTACCATTAGCAGAGTACCCATGATAGCACATCCCCACCATGGGCTTATTTACTATTCCAAGTTCTAAGCTTTTTTTCTTGAAATCTTCAGGCTTTTAAACAGCTCACAACACACACACAAAGAATCTTGAGCACAGTCCAATCCTGAGGCTTTCCCTTTTTCTTAACATAGATATACAAATTATAAGCCTTCATGCAAAATACTCTAGTGAGTATTACTGAAATAGAGATCTACTGAGGCCTTTTCTGTTTTAAGGCAACTGAACTATGATTGTTAAGAATTCTGTCAGTCATCCTCAAACCCTGACAATCTGGAAGTGTCATAGACTTCTTTCCATTGCTTCCATGAGCCTCAATACATTATGCCATAGTGCAAACCAGACTCAGGTGAAAATAAATCTCAGACACCTCCATTTTACTTAAATTGTATAACAATTATTTAAATGACATGCAGAGAGAAGGATACATATTGGCATTGCTGCCTGACAAGATCTAATTAGGAAATGAATTTGTAAATGCACTACAGTAGTCATAATTTAATAATAAATATAAAGTGTCATCAAGAAATGAAAGGTTTTTAATATCATGGCATTAACCTGAAAAATTAAAAGTATACAGTTGATTCAGTTCTAGTCCTTCTTGGCCTGAGTAGCCTTCTTCATCCCTTCCCACCTCCAGCCCCATCTTTTTTTTTTTTAATTGATAGTCTTAGCATACTAAGCAAGGGAAAATATAAATAGTTATTATTTACACAGTATGTTGTTTTGAGATAGGAAGAACATAAGCATTATTTCACACTGGTAAAAATGAACATGAGTCAAACCATGTAATAAAGCATAATGTAAAATCAGGTTACATAAAGTAGTAGGATAGAATATGTTAGCTTGAAGGTTATTCCTGCATGCCAGTTGGCATGCAACCTTCCCACTTAGCACCAAGTAATTCTGTTAGGTCTCAAGTATTTAATATTAACTACTTCCTTACTCTACAGTTATAGAGAAACCATCTAATCATGACTTAAGTAATTCAAAATATGTTAACATATATATAGTACCCATGACTGGAGCACAGGTATAGATGGCTATACCCTGTACAGGAGGGATTGTGTAGATAAACGGGGTGGGGGAGTAGCTCTCTACATTAAGGAAAGATACACATCCCTGCAAGCTCATATTGGTGACCAGGGTGGACAGCTGGAGACCTTCTGGGTTCAAATCCATGGGGAACATGGCACAGAGGACACAATGATGTGAGTCTACTACAGACCTCCCACCCAAAGTCAAGAGCTTGATCAGAAGTTTGCCTGGGAACAGGTTGAGGCGGCATGCTCCAGGGCCATGGTTGTCATGGGTGACTTCAATTACCCGGACATCTTGTGGGAGGATCATTCAGCAAAATCTGAGCAGTTACAAAGCTTTCTCTCATGCATGGATGACCTCTACATCACTCAAGAAGTCTATGGGCCAATGAGAGGTAAAGCGCTGCTCGACCTGGTACTGGCTACTGGGGATGACCTAATCGGCAACCTAGTGATCGATGGGAAGCTGGGTGACAGTGACCATGAGCTGATCACCTTTACCATCCGCCATAAAGCTGGCAAGTCAGTCAGCAACACGGAAGTCCTTGACTTCAGGAAAGCCAACTTTGATAAGGTCAGGAGGCTTGTCAGTGAGGCCCTGAGAGACCATGACCCCAGGGAGCGGGGAGTTCAAGAAGAGTGTTTGCTGCTCAAGGAAGCAATCCTCAATGCACAAGCTATGTCTATTCCATCTTGGAGGAAAGGCAGTAAGAGGACACAGCAGCCCCCCGGGCTCTCCAGGGACCTAGCAGACCTC
>NW_017729026.1:37207193-37214069 GCF_001723915.1 Gavialis gangeticus
TTGTGGGTAGGTCTTGCTTGACCAATCTCATTTCCTTCTATGACCAGGTGACCTATCACCTGGACAAAGGAGAAGAGATTGATATCATATATCTTGACTTCAAAAAAGCCTTCGATCTGGTATCCCATGATCACCTCTTGTCCAATTGTGGCCTTGGTTCCACCACGATTCGCTTGCTGGGAAATTGTCTCCGTGGTCAGACACAGAGGGTAGTAATTAATGGAAGTCACTCATCATGGTGTCCTGTGACCAGTGGAGTCCCCCAAGGCTCTGTCCTTGGACCCATATTGTTCAACATCTTCATTAATGATGTGGACATTGGAGTCAGAAGCAGACTGGCCAAGTTAAACAATGACACCAAACTTTGGGGCAAAGCATCCACACCAGAAGATAGGCGGGTGATCCAGGCTGACCTGGACAGACTCAGCAAATGGGGGGATGAGAACCTGATGGTGTTTAACACTGAAAAATACAAGGTTCTCCATCTTGGGAAGAAAAACCTGCAGCACCCTTATAGGCTCGGCAGCGCTACCCTGGCCAGCACTGTGGAAGAAAGAGACTTGGGGGTCAGCATTGACCACAAGATGAACATGAGCCTGTAATGTGATGCTGTGGCTATTAAAGCCACCAAAATGCTGGCTTGCATCCATAGATGCTTCTCAAGCAAATCCCGGGGCATCATTCTCCCCTTGTACTTGGCCTTGGTGAGGCCGCAGCTGGAGGACTGTGTCCAGTTTTGGGCTCCACAATTCAAAAAGGTTGTGGAGAAGGTTGACAGAGTGCAGAGAAGAGCCACGCGCATGATCAGAGGTCAGGAAAACAGACCTTACGATGACAGGCTGAGAGCCATGGGGCTCTTTAGCCTGGAAAAGCGCAGGCTCAGGGGTGATCTAATGTCCACCTATAAGTTTATCAGGGGTGACCACCAGGATCCAGGGGAATGTTTGTTCACCAGAGTGCCCCAGGGGATTACGAAGTCAAATGGTCATAAACTACTAGAAGACCATTTCAGGCTGGACATAAGGGAGAATTTCTTTATTGTCCAAGTCCCCAAGGTCTGGAACAGCCTGCCATTGGAGGTGGTTCAAGCACCTACATTGAACACTTTCAAACACCTTCAAGAGCAAATTGGATGCTTATCTTGCTGGGATCCTATGACCCCAGCTGACTTCCTGCCCTTTAGGTGGGTGGCTGGACTCAATGATCTTCCGAGGTCCCTTCCAGCCCTAATGTCTATGAAATCTATGAAATATTGCAGGCACTCCCCAACCTGGCTGTCCCTGGAAGGAACCTGCAAGCTACCGTCCCCTCAGTGCCAAACCAGGACCTGGATGGAAGCCATGATAGTGGGTGGTCCTACCTGGACCAACACCTCAGAGGTGCAAACAGAGGATGAGCTGACAGTGGCAGTGACTGTGGCATTGTGATGTCCACAGCCATCTCTCTAAGTCTCTTAAATCCACCTCCTATCTCTTCCTGACCCTCTCTTTAAATAGTTTACACCATGCTTAACACAATCCAGTCAATGGATGATTTTGTGTTCTGCAACCTTGCATTCAGGTTGATTTTTAAAGTTTTGCTGTCTAAGCACAAATATCCTTAGGTTAGTGATGTTGTATTCAGAGGTAAAAGTGTTCTGCCAAAGGATTGTGCGTGTTTCTGGAACTAATGTAAGGTTGGTGTTCTTTCATCCTTAAATATAGAGATTGCACCATCTGTCCAATACAGACAGTAGAAGAGCACCATAAGCAGGTGATGGCATATGTGATGTTGGTAGAGTTGCAGGTGAATTAACGCTGGATGTTTTAATCCATGTTATTTGGTCCAATGATGGTGTAGTCTGAATAGATGAGGGGATATAGCTTGCATCTGGATCCACTGCAAGGCCTGAAGACTCAGTGAAAATAGGAGTTTGGTAGCTTCTCGCTTGTGATATGCCATCTGTGGTTGTAAAATAGGATAAGCTTGTCTACCATAGCTTCCTTGAAATGGTCATCTTTTCTCAGGAAGTATTAATGATGGCTGCTTGCAGTCATTAAAAAAAACAAAAAAAAAACAGATAAAAACTTGCTTTACTGGAAGCAGCAGCACATTACTTCAACGTTGCTCCACAACATCTGTATAGATCAGGTGCTTCAGTGGGGCTTTTTGGCACTTTTATCTAAAGCTGATTCAATCAGATATTAGATAAAAGCACCAAAAAAGTCCCACTAAAGAGCCCAATCTATACAGATGTTGCAGTGAGCTGTGTCCACCTAACACAACGCCTCTTTTTGGCATGTGCTGGGCTCAGCATGGGGGTATGTGGAGTTTAAAATGACTGAATGCAGAAAGTGTAATAGCCAGCTCTGTAGGGGGCAGGGGAGATGGGGGTGTTGGAAAGTGGAGAGCTTGCGGGGGGGAGGGTTTATTTGGTTTTTTAATGTCTGCAAGCAGCCAGTGTAGACAAGGTGTTCCAGCTAATGGTTTTAGGTAACAACCAGAAAAATTATGTCGTCCTCGTCTCAGGGTTGGTATAGTTGCAGGTCTGAGGGAGGTCTCTGAATCTGGCTTTGTTTATTTGAATGGTTATAGTCTGGGATTTGTATTATAATTGTATGTATCCCTGTTCCAGATCCTTAAAAAGTTTATCCTGGTAAGTGGCATCAAAACACGTGCAGTTGTAAATGTCTAATCATTCTCAATTTCATTTCAAGATAACTTGCATCAGTTGATTCTCTAAATTAATTCTAGATTACTTAAAATAATAATGCACCTGTTTATTTGTTTAATGTAATATATTTAGTTTTTGTGAATTAGGACACCCAGATCTAGCATTCACTACCTACAGCCTGATTAGTGAAATGTGCAGGTATCTGAGCCCTCGTAAGATCAGGGACCTCTCTTTGCTTACGGAAGTTCAGAGACCCATATTGTGACAAGGGAAGCAGTTTTTTTGCAGCTTCTGCTCTTCTCATTGCTTTGAACCCCATACAACAGGAAAACATAGTCTGGTAATAAGAAAGTAATTTCCTTCATTGTTGAAGTGGCATGGAACATTTTGTCTTAATATAGTTTAACAGTGAGTCTTACCTTAAAAACAACATCATCATTTATCACTATCAGGGTTGTCTGGGCTTTTTCAGAAATTAGCAAAGACATTCACTGCAAAATATTTCTCTTTCTTTTTTCCTGTCAATTTAGTCTGAAGGTCAATGAAGGTGTTTTGCCTCATTTGACTAATTTGGAACTCACTTGAACATCCCAAGTTCAAAAGTTCAGCTCAGATTCAAACACTCAATTCTTGTTATTTGAGACTGTGAAAAAGGAGCGTGAACAGGGGCAAGTGAACAAATCCAATGGAAAAATGGTGTGAATAACCAAGTAGAAAATATAGAGAGGATCAAAAGCAAATGTAAGGGGCACCTATACACATGCCAAACATCTGCTCCAACATGCGGTAATTAGCACATGTCAGAGCAGACTCAATTAATTGAGTCTGCTGGAGTATGTTAATTAATGCACTCCAGCAGCCTCTGCGTCACATGTATTCAAGCAACCCCGTGCTTCAAAATGTCAGCAGAAGTGTTTGAACTAAAGCTTGTTCAATGTGCAGAGAAGCCCAAGGAGACTGTATTGGAACAGAATTATACCTGGGGTGACCACAAATCCTGGTTTGGCTGGGACAGTCCTGGATTTTGTAGGCTGGTCCTGGCTACTTGGTAAAAAAATTAAAAGTCCTGAAGTTTCAGGGGTGCAGGGCACAGTCCAGTGGAGAAGAGGATGAGCATTGTGCATCAGGCAGGCAAGTGGGAAGGCACCTCATTAGAGGCCTGCAGCAGCACCGCTGACTTGGGGCTGGGGGCAGCAGTATCCCAGATTTCTTTAAAATGCAATATGGTCACCCTAATTATACCAGGATGGAAATTGGCTGAAAAGAGGAAAAAACACCTATACAGAAAGTTTGTTCTAAATAAAACACAGCTCTAACATTTACCGTTACAAGGCCCTACTTCAGTTGTTTATAACTGTCCAAAGTTTTATCCATTTTGGATGAAATTCTACAGGTAGGTTGTTAGACTCAGGCTGAATACATACACTTAAATTTTCAGCACAATGGTTTAGCAATTTTCATAACAGGGTTTGGGAAAATAGATTGTTCCACCTATGATGAAACAAAAAACAAAACAACTTACAACTTTTTTTCTTGAGCTTCATTAGAAGCTCTAGCATACCCTTACTCTGGAGCAGTGACTTTAACTTGTACATAGTCACCTTAGTGTTGAGGATACTTCTTTTTTTGTTCTAGCCAAGCTGGAACAAGTTCTAATCATTTGAAAAATGACAGTGTGCACATAATCAATAGAAACTCATTAAAGTTTGGCAGGTCAGTTTCCCCCACCCCCAGAAAACCTCATCTGCACTGAGCATGCTCTAACTTTGGCATGCTGGTGCTGAATATGATTTTCTGCACAACAGTCATCCACAACTGCTGTGGGTGGCTGTTTTTCACAGCAATGGAGAACTGAGAGAGTTTATGTGCCTACTGTCCTCTCTACTGGCTTTCACATAGAGCAAAATGAAAGCATCTTGACTGAATGCAGAAGGTGTAATAGCCAACTCTGTAGGGGGCAGGGGAGAGGAGGGTGTACAAAAACAAACTTAATGGGGGTATAGAAAGTGAGAAAGATGCTGATAACAGGAGCCAGAAGTGAACAAAGACAGACCAGGGTCTACAAAATGACATCCTTATTTCTCCATTCTCAAGCTAAGAGTTGGAAGAACAGACCTGGAACTTGCTGGTAAAGGAGATGGCACGGCTCAGAAATGTACACAGATCCTGAGAACCTCTGTGTGAAAAGACCTAGGAATCAAGTACAAATTCTGGACTGGACTAAGATACTGGGACTGGATAGGGAAGACTGCAAAGTGAGTAGGATGAGGAGCCACAGAGGCAGGGAAAAAGAGACATGCTGGAAGGGACTGAGGCAGAAGGTGACAGTTCTGAGCAGGGTGAAAGGGTGGGAAAATGTGACACATTTCCCTCAATATTTTCTCCAGAACATAAAATGGAACCTATGATTTCTTCAGTCTCACTATAATTCTTCTGTCATGAAATACCTGTGATATCTACCAATAAAGCATATTTCCCAGATTTAGAGTAAACAGGAAAAAAACAAACTTCCAAAATCCCTCACTTTCAGAACAGCATAGCAAGCTACTAAGGGAGCTGTGGCATCCTTACACAGGAAATTTTCAAGTTGAAGCTTGCTAGGCATTTGTCTGGAATTGCATAGCTATAGCAAGTCCTGCATTTGTACTGCGGGTTAAATTAGATAACCCTTGATAATTCTTCCAACACTATGATTTTGTCCCTCAATAAGGTTGTTGCCCCATAAAGCATGATAAACTACTACTCACATCAGATACTCCCTTAGCTCATATGTTAGAGGTTTCAATGGTGAGAGAACAAGGTCCAAATCTCTGAGAACCCAGATGGATAGAAAACCCAAACCAAATCAGTAGGATACCATATCATGGAATATCTGTGATGGGGGTTCAGTTTACCTTTAAAAAAAAATTAGGATATTGCACATATACAGTGAGTTAAAGGAACATATATGCAAAACTACTACATATTGTATATGTTTACGCATGTATTGTGATAGTATTTATTTGCATTATCCCATAGTATTTTTTTCCAGAGGATTTCTTCATTATTCCATGAACATGACAGAAACCAGTTAATTAATGAAGAGTTAGTGACTATTTTGAAAGTTGGGTGTAATTTTTGGAAGTTTGGTGTCATTGCTTGATCTCATTTTGAATCTTCACCTGTATGCTATATCTCCTGGTCTGTAAGACTCTATGGGCATGTCTACACAAAGTCATACGGCAATGTTGCTATGGCACCACGCTTTAGTACTTCTTTTTGAAAGTACTGAAGAATGGCACAGTACAGGTGGTTATTGCACCATGAGCATGGTGCATGGTTAGATTTAGCTGCTATGTCATTGAAACGGCACATGCTGCTATGGAAATGTAGCTGGTGATCACGTGTAGACCAACATGATCACTACATCACCATAGCATGCCATACGGCAATGTAGTGTATCGCTAGGTCACCATAAGGCGAGGTGTAGATACGTCCTATTAAAACCAAGTTTTCTCCATTGTCACATCCCCAACTAACCTAAAATCTTCAGAAAATTGCATTTTGGATATCCCCATTATGATTCTTATTCCTCTCCAGTTTTCATGTCATCAGCAACAAAGGCATTCTTGACTTTAAATCAAGCAGCTTTACCCAAACATGGGAAACCAATAACAAAGGTGCAGGAAGGTGCCACTAGTAGTAGGAAATATCATGGCATGAAAACTGACAATTGCTTCAATGCCATTTCAAAGTAGTTATAAGAATATGCTTTGAGAACTTCCACAGATTTAAAGCCACATTTTTTAAAGCTATAGTTACATGCCATTTTACTAGATGTACCAATATCTACTAGGGTTAAAGTTGCATAGCAACTTTGATGTTGTTGCATAAATTGATGATTTTATCCCCTGGAGGCTAGTCCAATTCACCTCTAGAAGAGAGTCACACTTTCAGGCTGGATCCAACTCTATTTTATTGCTTGCAAGCAGGCCGACAGAGGAGCTTGTTGCTCAGATCAGTGTCGACCCTAAACAAAGAGTGCGCACTGCTTTTATTGAGCTAGCAATTTTTAGTTGGCGTGTTACATTTTGATTGGTCATTACAAAACAAAACCTGGGCAACATGTAAGACATGCATAGTGGGCCATCCTGTACCATGTGGGTGGAAAGTTACAGAATGCAGGGGTTAATACTAAAACAAGGAACAAAGAAACATAGAGAAAAGTATCTATTTTCGCTACA
>NW_017729026.1:37214229-37214436 GCF_001723915.1 Gavialis gangeticus
CTAATCTTTGGTAATGTACCAACAGAGTATAACAATAACTAAATTCATTTTCTTTCTCTACTAATTGTTAGCTTAAGACTAACTAGTAAGAAAGACTCTCCTTTCTTACTAGTTTACTGGCTAGATTCTTGTTCTGAGGGGTGATCAGCTTCTGGAGTGATCATGCCTTGGGAGTTGTTGTCATGTGCCTTTCCTGAATAATGTTTT
>NW_017729026.1:37214447-37216570 GCF_001723915.1 Gavialis gangeticus
GAGAAAAGTATCTATTTTCGCTACAATGTTAACTCCATTTCTCAGTCTTTACCAAAAATACAGTCACTTTTCCCCATTTAAATTAGAATTTTCACTGGTTGGTCCCTATCTAAGCACAAGAAGATTTTATCTTTCAGTCTTATTTTTCTTTAGTAATTTTGAGCAGAAACTGATCAGCAGTTGTAACATGAAATGAGTAGGAAAACATACAATTTTACAACTGTTATTTTTTACAAACAATACTAATAATAACAATTTAATATTATTGTTTCCCCAAACAGTTCTGGAACCAAAAAAGGCCATGCTTCATCCAAAAGCTGAAACTTTACAAAATTACTTCCAGACAGCGTCAATGCCTTTTATTGTACTGTAGGAAATCCATTTTGATTTGACAGAATTCTTAGCCCTTGAAAAAAAAAAGAGCGGCTTGGAAATACGCAGAGTTTCTCTCTAAACTTGTAAAGTGCCCAACTGAGAAAGGATTCACTGCAGGTGACTGTGTAGCTAAGTTATCTGTGTAGTGAAAATCCTAATGAAATACATATCTGGGAGTCAGTGCAGATACTTGAGTCTTAGAGAGGGGATTCTGCATACTTTGTTTTCTCTTTGTCGAGGAGAGATTGATGAAGACCCTATCCAAACTATCCCATACAAACCTTTGTCTAACTAATTCCTAAAACTACAACAGGGTTGAATGTGCACACCTGGATTTTCCCCAACTTGTAGTTAAGTGAACTGGTGCAGTTACACCTCCCTTTGATTCCTGCTCCACTCATGCTGCATCCCCACAACCAGGAATGTGCGCTTCATGGCACTTCAAAGGCTTTTAGGTGCCATAAAATTCACCATGTTCACCACGCTCCATATTTGCAGCACAGTGGCAAATATATTAGATATTGGGAACTCTCGGTATCTTAAAAAAAAAAAAAAAAAAGGTCAGGGGGCATATGCGGCAGCAGCATGCACCACCTGCAAGTGGAGCCTGGCTGGCCAGAGCCACACGGTGGCTTCCGACCAGGCTCCTACCTGACCTGGACCAATTGTCACATGCCAGAGCACCATGCAGGGGTGTTTCCGGGGGACAAATAACAACAGCATATATTTGTGCCACAGCTAGCTGTCCCCAGGGAAATGCACGTTCCCTCTTGTAGGGATGAATCCCCTAAGTTTAAAACTAACTGCCTGGGAGAAGCAGTAGTATTTCTATTCAGGCAGCAATGAGGGAGTCAACTGATGTTGTGGCTCACTAAAATCTGAATCTTTCAAAACTCTTCGTTTACAGGTGTTAAGGACCATCTCTCCTTTTTTTGTTCCACTAATCAAGCTAGGCCTTCCTTCTACAATTCTGCTGTCTGTTAGTTACTCTTGGTAATAGTTTGCTTTTGTTAACTTCTATTTAACAGTCCTGAAGATTGTTCTTACTCTATCCAATATAGTTACATTTGTTTCTGCATCAATCTTAAACTGAATAATGCAGCCCTACAGCCCTAGCATATTAGTAAAGCTTCTGGTTTATTTTTACCTGGAGAAAAATGTGGTGTGTTATATGTGATGGTGCACCTTACCATGTGTACCCCTCTTTCCAAAATCGTAGATCTCCCCATGACTACAAGTTACCAAAATCACCTTAACCTGCCACAGGTAAAGGAGGGGACAACAGCAGTCAGTATCCCACTACAGCAAGTGTTGATAAAATGCATTTGACAGCTCCAAGGAAGAACTGCATACTTCAGCTACAGAGGAGAACAAAACCACCCACAGTTTGTATCAATCTGACCACAAGTTAAAATTCCTTTCTGAACCCAATGTGGCAATCAGTCTACCTTTCAGTGTAGAAATAAAATAGGCTAACAGAAACTTCCAAGATTTAGTCTCAGCTGGATTATTGCTGGGATCTCCAATCTAAATCCTGAGAATTGGCTGCAAATGACACGCAATGCAAAAACAAAAAAAAGAAACATGACGCTTGTGGCAACAGGAGGGGAAAAATAATTCCTGAGTCCACATGGCAACCAACAAAGCCCAGAAGCATGGAAAAAAGAACCTCAGTTTAACCATATCTAATTAATTTTTTCCTCCTCAAGAATGACCATCAGCTGTTTGACTCTTGTTAATAAAATAAT
>NW_017729026.1:37216678-37218480 GCF_001723915.1 Gavialis gangeticus
ATAGTTTATGGCATTCAAGAACATCAGGTATCATGGATAAATTATACTAGCAAAAGCATTGTTTTGTTGGCATAACCTATACCATACTAGAAAGTATTTGCTGTACTATCTTTATGGGCAAAACTTTTCTAGACTAGAATAGACAGAAGCTAAGTAAGAAGAAATATAGCCTTACTCCAACTGCTAGACTAACTCTGTACATCTATCAGCCTATCCGGAGCTCAAAGGTAGCAATAGAAACTTTTTCTTTTTAATTTTCTTCTATAACTTCTTTCAGTGTCTTCCTGAAAGATATCTCAGCCAGACATGAATTCACTGTGCTTACTTCATCTATAACCCTTTTCTAAAGGCCAGAGAGTCTGGCATGTTCTGTGCTGAGTCTAAAACTGGTTCTCAAGCAGCCTGCTATGAGACCCTTTCAAAGGTGCAGCAATATGGGTGCTACAGAGACTAAATTAATCTGTTCTGCACATTTCTGTTTCCAGGAGATATGTGAGGAACTGGACTGCAGCAGGAGCAAGTCCTTTGGCCTGCATTAGGGAGCATTCCTTCCAGGTGCTTCCCTGTCTGGCTCCACACATGCCTCTTGGAAACAGGGGTATGCGGGACAGACCCACCCACAGTGGTGTGACAGCAGTGGTGTGGCAGCTGTAGAGACAGCAGGGAACCACTGGATTTATCTCCAGGTTGCTGCACTGTTGCACCACCAGGTGGAATTATCATATCCTGTGCACCTCTGTTTCTAAGAGGCATGTATGGGGCCAGACCAGGAAGTGCCTCCAGCAACAGGTAATGCAAAATGCTGCTTGCCTGTGATAAAGTAGGTAAGCAAAACAGTACAATTGGAATTCTCAGCTGGAATGTTACTAAATTCAGAAAAGTTATGAAGGGGTGCCTTGAGTCCAAGAAGATTGAAACCCACTGATTTAAAGACTCCACTGATATTACCTGAAATTCATCCTAACCTTCCTTTGAGGCTTTTAAGACCCAGCTAGACAAAGCCCTGGCTGATATGATCTAGCTGGGGATGATCCTGGTTTGAGCAAGGAGCTGGACTAAATGACCTCACCTCCTGAGAAAAATTAGGGTAAGAGGGGATCTGTGATTCTATTGTTTTGGACTATTGTATGCAACCTGGTATAAACATATAATTCCTTCCTACTTTAATTGCTAATAAACTCAAGCCTTTAGTGTATCAACTGTGGCATTCGCTGGTAAGAGAAAACAGAGTCCAGAGGAGAGCCATGCGCATGATCAGAGAACAAAAGAATGGGCCTTATGAAGAGAGGCTGAGAGGCATGGGACTCTTCAGCCTGGAAATGCACAGGCTCAGGGGTGACCTGGTGGCAGCCTAAGGGGTGTGCATCAGGATCTGGGGGAGCACCTGTTCACCAGAGCACCCCAAGGCATGACAAGGTCCAACCATCACAAACTCCTCCAAGACCATTTTAGGCTGGACATAAGGAAAAACTTCTTTACCATCCAAGCCCCCAAGGCCTGGAATAGACTCCCTTCAGAGGTGGTGCAACCATCTACTCTGGACTCCTTTAAGAAGTGTTTGGATGCTGATCTTGCTGGGATCCTTTGTCCCTAGCCGAGTTCCTGCCATTGGGGCAGGAAGCTGGACTCAATCTCCCAAGGTCCCTTCCAGCCCTAATGTCTATGCAATCAATGAATATTGGTGCCTGGGAGAAAAATATATTGGTGCTGGTGTTTGTGTACTCCACCCAAGAGAGTACACAAATCCCAGCAGAGTCTCCCTATGCCTGAAGAAGGATGTTTGTGCCCAAAAGCTTGTAAAG
>NW_017729026.1:37218491-37222063 GCF_001723915.1 Gavialis gangeticus
CCCAAAAGCTTGTAAAGAACAATTTTTCCAACTATTTAGTTGGATATTACATTTACAAAGAACTGTGTCTGCCTGTGTCTTTAGACTGAAAATACCCTCATGACATTACAAACTTCAGAATAGTACATTTCAAGGAATTGCATCATTTGAAATTGTTTTTAAGAAAACGGTGTAAGGTAAAAATAGAACACTTTTCTAAGCACAGGAAAATCAGACAGTGCAAACATGTATGATATATTATTAATAGCAATGAAGAAGCTCGTTTCTGAATTTATTTCCCTGCTGTGAGAGTTAATTTTGTGTGCATATCCAATATTTATTGTAGTTTGGCAAACTGAAGTAGTTTGCATGTTTTGTTCTTTGTAGTATCAAATATAAATCTAAATATAACAATTTACAAAAAGTCAAATCTTCTCTGAACAGCTACAGTTTATTTTAGCTTAATATAATTCATGTTGAGACATTCTTTAGGGTATTTTGCTGCACTTCATGCTAGTCCTAATAAGATGAATTGTCTTCACATTATCAGCTCCATTCTTTACAACAAAGAGTAGCATACATAAAATTAAATTAAAAGTGGTACTATAGGTACTGCAGAATGGAATTGCCTTGTTTATTCTGCCACTTATATGTACTTGGAACAAAAGTAATGTAAGAAGTCTACTGAAAATCAAGGATGAATTATTGCTCAAACTCACAATGCATTTTGATATCAATCTTTTGGCAGCATAATTGCTGCAGCTGAGAAAAGTAGGCCCAAGGATTTGTTATTCATATGTGTTGACCTTAAATTACCCCTTCTTCCCAGATGACCAGTCACCTCTCAGTTTTTAAATGCTAACTGGCATCATTATATTGACTAGGCTATTGCAAGCCTATTTTGCTTAAATTCAGTGCCATATGCAGTGTGTTGTTACTGTGAGTAGATGCCAAAAAGAAAAATTACGAAATAGAGAGGATCTGCATTTGAAGAAGGGGGGGAAGAGAGGAACGTGTTATACTGGAAGCATCTCTGGCATTGCTTATTTCTTTTATTCTGAATTTCTCAAAGGAAATCAACACAACCATCACAGTAAAATAAGGCTCTCGTGTTCTTCTGTACATACTATGTCAATCATGGCACTGAAACACTGGTGGACAAAAAACCATTTTCCTCCAAAGCAGATGCTTAGGCAATCTTGGCTGTCTAGTGGAACACAGACATACTTTAAAGGTTTAGAGAAGAAAAAAAATATTTGCATATTGCCGATAGGTAGGCAACAAAACATATTATGCACAACTGAGTGACAAGAAGAGAAGTTTACTTTCAGAAATGCCATCCCATACCTCTATTAGGAAAAATATGGCATGCACTTACTGGGGTGGGGGATGGGAAGGGGTTGTTTCTGCTATCACATCAATCATACATGAAAATAACTAAATTAATATCAGCAGAGTTACTCCTGATTGATAATAGGTGATATTAAAATAAAGTACACTGACTGTAGTGTGCATGCTAAATGGGGGTTGGGCAATTCTTCCTATCGGCAGAATACATATCCTTGGCTTTGTCTAGGAGTATTATGGAAAGAGCCAGAGATTCCTTAACACCTTAGTTACCCTATTCCCCCTTGCATATTGCTGCAACCTAATTAGCCTTTGAAAGAAGAAGTGAGCATCAAGACTAAGAATAATACAACATGTATTAAAGTGTAGAAGTAGTTAATACCACACAGTCAGCCTGAGAACACTGAAAATTGCATTTTTGCACTTTACCATATCCAATAGGAAATATAGTGCTTATAACACCCCCCCCAAAAAAAAAACAACCCAAAACAAAATTATTCAAGTCTTCAAGTACAAGAAAAAAAGACATACACACATATACTCAGCCATGTATGGTAATTTTCTACATAAAAAAACATACATTGTTGTAATAATTCTCTGGAATTGCTTATAATTGCCACTTATGACAAATTTTGTCCTCATTTTCTCTTCAACATATATATTTTTCTCCCCTTTTTGCCTATCACATATCAATTCTATGTTGTTGCTACCCTCAACACCAAAATTTCAGTCTTTAGCCCCTAATGAATCCTCATTCCACACTATAACACAAGTTCAAGTATTCAGTCAAACCTATTCCCTTTCATTTCAATATGTTTCCTGTTACCTAGCTCATACTTTCCATTCCCTCCCCACCTCAATTCTATTCCACTTTCAAGCTAGCATCCTGAACTCCTCAATTCTATTTTCCCCCTTCCCCAATTGGTAGTCCCCAATTTTATTCCTCATTCTAATTTTAGCCAATTGTCCTTTAAGTTACTTAGTACTACTGTAAACCTCTTTCCCCAAATCAATTTAAAGTAATAAGCTCATTAACCAATTAATGGAAGCTCCTTTCATTCCCTCTATGTATTTAGGTTTTTTTTAATCTTAATCCCATTCATTAAATAACAAATGTATTACCATCTTCCAGTAGGTGACCCATAACCATGTTGGTAAGAAACTGTTCTTTACAGTTGACCCAGACACACAATATGATCAGACTCCAGAACCTACATTGCTTTTCATTAAAAAATCCTGGGCTTTTCCCAACAGAATCAATTTTGTGAGAGTTGCTCACCTGAAAGTTCAGTTCAAAAGCCTTTCTTTTCCTTTATTCTACAATGAAGCAGAAGCAGCAGCAGCTGCCATCGTTGCCCTTCAGAATATTCCCTTTTCTCTGAACTCAGGACTCTGGCTTGTGAATTTTGCTTTCTACTTGCTCTTCAGTCTGCCCCCTTGCATTTAGGTCTCAGTGGACAAGATGGAGGTCTCTCTCCATTCTTCCCCTTCCCAGCCAATCAGGTAGTTTCATTGTCCTCAGTTCCTGTGTTTCCCTCCAATGATACACTCAGTGGGGACTGAAGAAGCAATTAGATGAGAGACTCAATGAGGTGATTGTTGAGAGAAGAGAAAGGGAATGGGAATGTAAAGCAACTGGGAAATAATCTGGATTAGTTCTGACATTGTTAAGGAATAACTTGAGGGGCTATTTTTCAGCCTTAGGAAACAAGTAGTGTAATTGATCTGTTTGGAGTCTAGCCTTGATTGTTTACTGAACTTGACTGTCCTTTTGATTGGTCATTAGTGTGTTTGTTGGAAGGAGCTTACACAAGGCTGCATGAAGTCACAGCATCACAGTTCTTTTAATTAGTCCACTGCTTAAAACCACTTGGTGGCAGGAATGAGTCACTCACTCAGGCTCTGTGTGTGTGTATGTATGAGAGAGCGAGGTTGTGGCTTAGCCTTAGCAAGCATATAGTTTGTTAGTGACTGGAGAGATTATGCTTTTGGAAAAATGTAAATTTCATAGACTAGATTTCATAGGCATTAGGGGCTGGAAGGGACCTTGTGAGATCAAATCTATCCCCTGCTCCCTACCCCCACCCCATAGTCAGGAAGTCAGCTGGGATCAAGCAACCCCAGCAAGAAAAACTTCCAAATGTTTTTTGAAAAAGTCCAGAGTATGTGCTTGCACCACCTCTGGAGGGAGTCTGTTCCAGACTCTGGATACTCACACTGTAACAACCTTTTTTTTTTTTTTTTTT
>NW_017729026.1:37222715-37224204 GCF_001723915.1 Gavialis gangeticus
GAAGGGGTAGAGATTGGCTAGAGGGGCAGAAGTTGTGGGGAGTTGGGAGGGTGGGGGATGCAAGTGGTGGTGGGGGGCAGGAAGTTTCAGGGGGAAGAAGTGGGGTGGCAGAGAGCAAGGGGGCCATCTGATCCCCCAAGCCACTGTTTTACATGACATAGCCATGAGGGGCTGTGGAGGACACAAATTTAAGACAACACTCCAATAATTAGATGTAATACCTGGAAAAGGAGAGAGAGAGTTTGTCAAGTTTTTGGAATGTTTGGGGGAAAGTTTTGGAAAGCTTGTGGGAATGTTCAGAAGACGGAGGTAAGCCTTAAAACAGCAACTATTTGGTTTTGATTAACAGGGAACGATTGATTGAGAATTTTAAGGTTGAAGTTGAGTAAACTCATAAAATGAGAGTTCACTTTCTAAGGCAAGGGAAGTGTGAGAGCAACAGAATAAAAATGCTAAACTTGAGAGAAGCAGAATTCAATAAACTCAGGGAATATTTGGCTGGGTCTCTTGGGATCTGAGGTATATGTGAGACCAGAAGATTTGCCAGTTACTTAAGGAGACTATATTAAATACACAACAGAAATCTGTCCTAATGTGGAACAACTACAACAACGACAGCAACACAACAGCTATAGAGAGACAATTATGGCCACTTCCCAGAGTGCTTCAAAGACATGAGCATCAGAAAGTAACCATATAAAAATGGAAACAAGGGTATATTATAAAGCATAAGTATAAAGGCCATGCAAATACAAAAGCTGAATGTCTGTATCACTGAACAAGTTTAAATTAACCGGAGGCATAAAAAGCAACAAGAAAATATTTTATACATGCATTGGAAGTGGAAGGAAAACAATGGTCTGTTATTGATTGAGATATGAAAGCACATAATGGATCTTGTAGAAAATGCTGAATTATTCATTTTTTTGTTTCAGTTGAAGTGCAAAAAAGGCATATTGCAACCAGATATTTAAGTAAATTAAGTTTAACAGCAAGATGAGGTATGGGCCAGTGTATGGATAAGAACAGATTAAAGAAATTAAAGAATATTTGTATAAAATAGATATGTCCATTAGGCCTGTGCAAAGCGGCTAGTATTTGCTTTGGATTCAGATTCGGCCAATTCAGGGGACAGTGATTCGACTGGTGATTCAAATCACTGTCCCAAATCGATTCAGCCAAATCTGATTCGGAGATTCAGCTGCTGCCAAATCTCTGCTGCTGCCAAAGTGCCTAATCATGCAGGCCCCATCCCCCACCCGCTCTTCCAGCCTGGCAATGGTTGCCCTGCCTGCCCCAGCTCCTGGCACTTTGAAAAAAAATCTGCTGGACTCATGGGGTGGTGCCGGGCAGGGGGAGGCGATTTCCACTACCCCCCGCTGTCCCATGCTGTGTGAGGGGCTCTTCATGAGCCCCCTGACCCTCCCCCACTGTCCCAGCTCCACCATGGCTGCCCACCCCAGTTCTGGGCCTTTAAAGAAAAAAACAA
>NW_017729026.1:37229204-37241402 GCF_001723915.1 Gavialis gangeticus
ATGAGCCCCCTGACCCTCCCCCACTGTCCCAGCTCCACCATGGCTGCCCACCCCAGTTCTGGGCCTTTAAAGAAAAAAACAAACAAACCCCAGGCTTACCAATCTCTGCTGCCCCATCCCTCCCCGCAAATCAGGCCAAACCCCCTCTGAATTGAATCAGCACTCAAAGCTTTCCACAGCCCTAATGTCCATGTGTGATAGACTATGAGTTTTATTGTAATATTATTGGTATAATGCATTTATGATGTAATAACCTGCATGCTTCAGTTTTCCTTACTAATTTACTTGGAGGAGAGGGGAAGAAAGGATTAAGAGAGAGTGAAACCAGACTTCCTAGCCTACATGGCAGAAGACACATCCATATATATCTTCCCCTCCCCTCCAAATAAGTTAGTAAGGGAAACTGAAGCATTCAGGTTGTTCCTGAAAAAAAAGTTTTTGTTTTGTGTCTTGGCACTTGAAATATACTATTTCCCCTCTGAATATGGAAAGTTCTTTCATGTATAATCTGGAAAGATTAAGCTGTCTTGTGTATGACCAGGAAAGAATAGGATGTCACCTGAAATAAATATGAAATAGTGAATGGCACTAGGTTTCTTTGGTTTTGGTTAAATAACCTTAAGATTATGAGAAGTAGTTCCACAGGTAGCGAGTTCTGCAGAGATTTCAAAAGGTATCATATGACTATGCATTAAAACATGGTCCTTTAATCCCCAGTTGAGACTTCAAGCTTCAGCACTGAAGTGGTATCTTATGAAGTTGCCTGAAGCACAGCCTCAAACAAGAGCAAAGCAGCCACAACTGCTTGAATGAAACCAGGCAGAAACATTGAGAATGAATTAATACACTGAGTGCAGGTAGGTAACAGAGATTGAAATGCCAACTGGAAGCAAAAAAGAAGAGTAAAACTTGAAATTGTTTAACCTAAGGAAGGCTCTATTGTATGAATATATTATTGTAATATGCCCATTTTTTTGTCATATGTGTCTGATTTGTAAGAAAGAAAAAAATCCATCACTAATAACAATACCAATGGACAACCAAGGACAAAAATCTAGATTAAAGAAATAAGGTATTTCTTTTCAGATGAGATCTCCAACCAGGTAAATGTTGTAAATCAAATAGAATGCATTTGTCTCTTACTGTCTTTCAATTTTCTTTCACGCTGCTCTGAAAGCCATCCTTTTAAATCCCTACTTTAAATGGACATTTTGTGTTAATCCTCTGACTGCACATGCACCTAAATTAGAGGTGTTATGACATGTCTATTAAAAAGATCTATGCATTACTGCATCAATGTTTAGTTTTTTGGTTTGGTTTTGTTTTGTTTTGGCCCTTGTCGTCTTAATTTAAGATTTGTATAAGAGTCCAGGCTTCATTTACATATCTAATTTATATTGGTGCTTCCTCTGAAACTTTTTATCAATTAAGGTTATGAACTAACTCCTTTGAAAAAAGTGACAATTAGTTTTCAATCTGCAACCCACAAATATTTTGCTGCAAGGGGAAGCAGAGTTTTCTGCAAGGGGAGGCAGAGTTTTCTAGTGAGTAGGACATTAGCTGGGGCTCAGGAATCCTGGGTTCATTTTCTGAAAATAATAGGCTGGAAAAGCAAACCAAACTCTGGCATGCATCTCAAGCAAAACCAGGGACATCATCTTCCCACTTTACTTGGTCTTAGTGGAGTACTGTGTCCAGTTTTGGGCCCCCCACTTCAGGGGGGATGTGGATACGCTCAAGAGAGTACAGAGGAGAGCCATCTGTATGATTAAAGGCCAAGAGAGCAAGCCTTATGAAGAGAGACTGAGGGACATGGGGCTCTTCAGTCTGAAAAAGAGAAGGCTCAGGGGGCATTTGGTGGCTGCCTGTAAGAATATAAGGGGGGTGTATCAGAATCTGGGAGAACAGTTGCTCACCAAGGCTCCCTAAGGGATAACTACTAGGTCTAATGGCCACAAACTTCTAGAAGGTCAATTCAGGCTCAGTATAAGGAAAAACTTCTTTACAGTCTGAGTATCCAAGTTCTGGAACAGACTTCCCCCAGAGATGGTGCAAGCACCTACTCTGGACTCATTCAAAAGGTGTTTGGATGCTCTATCTTGTTGGGATCAATTGATCCCTACAGACTACCTGCCTCTGGCAGGGGAGCTGGACTCAGTGATTTCACAAGGTCCCTTCCAGCCCTAATGTCTATGAAATCTATGAAATATAATTCTATCTTTGTAAAGTTCCAGTATGCCATCAGTGTTTACCAGATAATAATGAGCATTTATACACATGCTCCTGGAATGGGGTGCTTTAATTAGAGAGCTACTCTAATTAGAGCACCTGAAGAGTCTCATGGATTAGCATCCCCACATTTCAAAATGGTGGCAGGAGTGCTATCTAAAGCTTGTTTGATTGAATATATAGACACCCAATAGCTTTAGTTTCACACAAATATGAAACAATAGGCTAGCAGTTTGAAGAGGCACATAATCACACTTCTAGCAATGTATCTTGGAAATCTATTTCCAAGGACTTCCTTGAGACTAGACTAGCCTAATATATGGATATGGTGACACATGTCATTGGGAATAAAAAAGGACATACAGAGAAGAGGTAATAAATCAATTATACAACAGGCACTAAAAGTAGTATTAGATTTGGATTGAATATCCTTCACATCCTATTTAAACATTAAGAATCGGTAGGTTTCTTTTCAGAAACTTTTATATATGGTTTCTTTATTTCTTACGCTTTTTACATTTTGTTTGTCAGAGCCAATTGGCTATAATCACAAACGGTGGCTCCACTTTTGATTAAAACTAAAAGTTTGAAAATATTTCCTTAATTATGAACCTCAACAACAAAAGAATCAACCAACCAACAAACAAAAACTTATTACTTAAGTTTTAATAGATACAAAACTGATGGAATAGATACTGACACCATCAGAAACATGATTTATGAATAATAAAAGGTGAAATATAATTTTGAAAAAAAAAAGCCTCATGTCCAGGACTTGATTTTCACAGCAAGAAATTAGTGGTAATGGCTTACTGAAGCTTCAGTGAGAAACCACGGTAGGGTCCTGGCTTTTACAAAAATGTGCATGTGCACTTAAGGCTATACACTATGACTAGTTCAGCTGAATTCACCAGCACAATTAAAGTGAGTAAAGTTAAGTTTATGCATTAGCCCTTCTCAGGATGAGGGCTAAGGTACGATTCTGTCAGCCGAACCTCTCTCTTCTCTGCTTGCCCTCTGACATGCTAGTGAATGTTTAGAATAACAATAATGTTGAGACTTTGTCAGATTCTGAAAGAGGCACTTAAGAGAAAAATACTTTTTCCTTGAGGTTTCCCAGAGGAAAATGTACAAAATAATACCCATATTCAGTTTCTGCTCACACAATCAATATATTCACATTGCATCATGTGACTTTCATTGTTTGCAGTTAAGTTTAAAAATGACACTTTTTCATATTTTCCCTGGAGTCAAAGAAGAAACAATACGATGCACATTACATTAGGTGGATGGTTCCCTCTAATATAGTTCAGCTTGCTAGTACATGCATATTGTTCAGCCACAGTCTTGTACAAATTCCTATTTTCTTTTAAAAAAAAAAAACATAGCCAACTTTGCTTCAGGAGTTAATACTGAAAAAGAAGCCAATTTTCTTATTTCTGTAGGAAAGAGGCAGTCTTTGGTGTACATGAAGTGCTGTCAATTCAGCACAAACTCACCATACGTGTTATACAGTGTGTCAAGTTAGACTATTTAGTTACCCAAATAAAATTATGTATCAAATTTCTATTTTGTGAGTGACTATGCAAATAGTCAGATGGGGATAATTATACTATTCCCTGTGCTAGAATTCTGAACATGCTCAGGAACAAGTAGCTACTTCCAGAAGATTTTACAGACTCTGAGTGAGTTAAGAATTCAAACAGTTAATAAAACCGTTCTGTATTCTGGCCCAGCAGCCTGACTTCTAAATTTTTATTAAACAGTTTATGAGTTACTTTAGTGGGACTGACTGGATGTGTTTTAATGTTCTTCCATTATTTTTAAAAAAATAAACTAACACAAAAATATGTTCTTGTTCATGTTTGCTCTCCAGGTTCCTCAGTTCTGAAAAAGCTTCTAATTTCCACAATACATTTAAAGTAACATGATTCATAGGTAAAAAGACAGAGTCAAATATTTATCTCAATCATGGTCCCCATGTATAATGGTACATTTACATAATAAACACCTTTGAAAAACATTTAAGCATTCCCAGAAAGAGTGGCCTCTAAATCAGGATATGTTGCAATTTCAACTGTCAGTATGTTCTGGCCTCCTTGCTTCTCAGCAGAGACGCTCAGAGCAGTTGCATAAAAATTGGAGATAAAGAAAAAAGCTGTTTCTAACCAACTTTTATTACTTTAGCACCTCCCCTTTGGTGTGCCTTAAGCTTCTTCCTTATTTGATTCAATTTGATCAATTTGATTTAACCAAGTATTTGGAGCAGCAGCTCCTTCTCTCATCAAACAGCCAGAGTCCTGAATTCTCTTTTACTTGGTACCTGGCACGTCTGCTTACAGTGACAATACATGTTTTGCCCAATACTCAAGGGTGCTGTCCCTTGAGAAATCAACAGTGACACAACAAGCTGAAAAGGCATGTAAAAGCTACTACCTCGGAGACAGTAAAATAAATAAAACAAATCCCAGCAAATCCTCCCCAAAGCTACAATGTAACAGACGATGCAGGCTTTGTTAGGAACAGGAAGCTAGAATCAGGTGAAAGAAGTGTTTTTTGGTATTAAGTAATAATTAATCAATGCTCCCCAGCTCCCAACTCTCACAAACTCCTTCAAATCCCACCTCCTGCCTTAGCACATTCCACAGTAAATGGTATAGCCAAGATTATTTGTAAAGGTGAAATGCTACTTTAAACAAAAAATCATCTTAGCTTTTTCTGTGCAAGACAGTCTGACTCCAAAGGGGTCTCCTTTCTACCTGTCTTGGAACCTAGCAGGGGTCTTGGTCAGTTCTGGGTTGCTGGGCTGGGAATCTTTCTTTCTGGTTACTAGTTACTATAAAGTTGAAGATGCTGGAGACCCACTGCCAGGATCTCCCAAACTCCTTTGAGAAGGGCAACCAAAATGATCAGGGGTATGGAACAGGTGCCATACCATGAGAGACTAAAAAGGCCTAGTACACTTCATTTTAGAAAAGGAGAAGGCTGAGGGGAAATATGTAGTGGTCTATAAAATTATGAAGGGTATGGACAAAGTTAATAAGGAAGTGTCATTGACAAAGTCCCAGGATGCTGGAGCTAGGGGTACTCACTGAAGTTAATAGGAGACAGGTTTAAAACTAGCAGGTGAAAGTACTCTTGTTATGCAGTGTATGGTTTACTTGTGTAACTCATTGCCACAGGAGATTGTAGTAGAGGCAGCTAGTATAGCCAAGTTCAAAAAAGTGACGAGGTAAATTTATGGATGATAGATCCATTAGGAGCTGTTAAGCAGAACAGCTGGAGATGTTTCCTCTGGTATCTTCAATGATTCTGGGTGCCTGAGTAGGTACTGAACAGGGGACAGATCATTCTAATTATATCCAATTCAGTGCTTCCCTCTAAAGCAAAGGTTTCAAACTCACTGGACTGATGGGCTCCTTGTAGGCTATGTCATTATCTTATTTACCTTACTGCAATTTCACTAAAGAAAAAATCTTTAGTTGCAACATACCCCTGTTTTCAGTGTATATTTTACTCTAGTGGGTGCTGACTAAAAAAAAAGTTGTGTATGTTAAATGGAAAAAATCCAGAGACATAGAGCTTGCATGCAAATTAGACAGACTTTGCTTCTCTTGCTCTAGTTGCTAGTTGTAATTAAAATTTCACACAGTGTTTGTTTATGTGTGGATGCAATGCTTGTTGGATCGTATTAACTTACATGTAGATGCATGAGCAATCACATCTTATTAATTTCAAGGAGGATTCTCAAAGGGGAATCTCTAGTTAATGTAAATTAACTTTTCTGACAACGCTAGCAAAATAAATGGCATTAAGATTCAAACCAAAAATTGTATGAATAAGGAAACAGCAGGAAAAAAAGGAATATCTATATATAGTACCGAGTCAGTTTAGCATGGTCTTAATCTCATTGATGGGAGGTATTTTAATTTAAGTGTTTGTGTTGAAACTTCGGTATTAATAAAACTCTGTTCATAAAGCCTCTGTTCTGTACCCCAAATCTATAGAATGACCCTTATGTAGACAAGCTGGAGAGAGTCCAGTGGAGAGCAGTGAAAATGGTTTGGGGGCTAAACCACGTGACTTATGAGAAGAGGCTGAAGGGTTTATTTAGTTTGCAGAAGAGAAGACCGAAGGGGGATGTGATAGCAGCCTTCAACTACCTGAAGGGTGGTTCCAAAGAGGATCAAGCTAGACTGTTCTCAGTGGTGGCAGGTGGAAGAACAAGGAGCAGTGGTCTCAAGTTGCAACAAGGGCTGTTTAAGTTGGATATTAGGAAAAACATTCTCACTAGGAGGGTGGTGAAGCACTGAAACACATTACCTAGAGAGGTGGTGGTATCTCTATCCTTGGAGGTTTTTAAGGCCTGGCTTGAAAAAGCTTTGACTGAAAAGATCTAGTTGGGGATGGTCCTCCTTTGAGCAGGGGGCTGGACTAGATGACCACCTGAGGTCCCTTCCAACCCTAATTATCTATGATTCTATATAACAAAATCAGTGTGGAGGAAACAATGGCATGTACCAAAGACAAGTCTATGGAGACTTCTATGCCTCTGCACTCTGGCTGATTCTTCTTCATTGAACAGCTGTTCTGCTTTGCATAACATTAGATCTTGAGATTCAATTGCATACACAAAAGTATACTTTATGTAAAATACTGCCAATAAAAGTAATCAGTCTTCTTAAATATGGTCAAATTCTAATCTCAATTATCCACGTGCTTCACTACTGACTTTAATGGGGTTCCACAGGTGTAACAGAACAATTTGCCACATATAGCAAGGATAAGAATAATACACACACAAGTTTCTGTATACTCTTGCTCTAGTTACAATGTGACAACATAGAGGCCAGATTCTTTTCTACCTCTTAATTACTTAAGTCATCTTATGTGTCTTAAGAGCAATTCTATTCCACCCTGCTCAAGTCCCTGAAACTTTCATACTAAACTTCGGTGGATCATCTTCCTCCTCTTCATCACTTTTTTGTGCCTCTATCTTAAAAGCAGTTGATGGTGTGTTACAAAACTAGATGCATTAATAGATTTTCAGGGACATGAGCAGGGTAGAGTACCATGACACTTGTGCCCCTAAGTCCCTTTACTGGCCTATTGGGTAGTGTAGGATGCGGACCTTACTGTCTTTTAAAATTATAGAATCTCTGTAAGGGAAAAGGACATCCTTGCCTCTTTTCAATTTTCATCTATAAAGGCCCTTTTGTCCATAGTGTTACCCAATTAATTTACTTTTAAGATCATCCATCACAGTTTTCAACTCTTTTCCAGCATCTGATTTCCAGGACAGAGTCCCTCATCCTGTGTGAATACATTACAATTATAAGTTATTAATTATATGGTTTAACATTAGTCATAATGAAATGCATATCTTCTTTCTTAACTTAGCACATCACACTGTATTTGAAAAAAACAAACAAACAGATGATGTTTTCATATCACATGATGAAATATAACATTTTATTTTAGTTGCCTGTCTTCATTTTTTTATCCAGAACCCAGTTTTGGCTATCTGAAAACTTTTTTTCCAGGTCACTGATAAAAATACTGAATTGCATAAGGCAAAAAACCTGTTCCTTACAGGAACCCATTAGAAATATATGTATTCAATGATGGTTCCCAGTTTACAATTACTTTTTAAGACCTATCAGTTAAAATGTTGTATGGTACCAAGCCAAAAGATATTACTTAAGTCCAAGTACATTATATCAACACTATTACCTTTATCAACCTTGTAATCCTATCAAAAATAACATTTTTTCAAACTAACTGAATGCATTTTCTACAAATCAATGTTGATTGACATAATTGCATTACCCTCTTTCAATTCTTTATTAATCAAATTCCATATCAGCTGTTCCATTGTTTTGCCAGGAATTAAAATCAGGCTGACAAGTATATAATTACTCATGTCATTCCATTACCCTTTTTAAAGACTGGCACAAAATTAGGTTTCTTCCAATACTTGGGAACTTCCCTATATTCCAAGATTTATTTAACATTAGTCTGAACAGTCATTGGACTTCATCTAACAGCACTTAACTGGATCTGCTGATTTAAAAGTGTTTGCCATTAGTAGCTGCTCTTTACCATCCTCCTTAGTTATTGTTTGAATGGAAAAGATTTCATCTTCATCATCAGCTATTCACCAAAGCACACCAGGGGAAAACTCCTAGAAGAAGGTTTCAGACTGGAAATAAGGAAAAACTTCTTCACAGTTCGTGTGACCAGGCTCTGGAATAGCCTTCCATGAGGTCTCTTCCAGCCGTAAACTTCTGTGAATCTGTTAATCTGTGAATCATAATCATAGTCATATGAATTCAACAAATTGCTTGTTCTCAGATAAACAAATATTTATTTAAAAAGTGTCCTTTCAGCATAATGTTTGAGAATAGTATGATTTTCATTTGATAATGGACCAGTACCATTTTTTTAGGAATCCAGGTTTCCTAGATATACCTAAAAATTCATTTCTAATTCTGATGACCATAGATATCTTCTCTCAAGTTTTTTCTTCCGTATAATTTTAACTCCAATTTTCTCATCCATAAACATTAATACCACACTCCTCTTTGCTCATTCTTTATTTTTATTTTTATTTTTATTTTTGTGGCAGCTTTCACTTGTCCTCTAAGGTCCCCTCTACACATTACAGGTATTACCCAATTAACTGATTAATTGCGCAGTTACCTTGAGACTAGCTGTACATGCAAAGTACCTATCACACCATAAAGAGCTCCAATCAGCTATAAAGTTAGACCTAAAAAATGTGTACTAACTTTATGTGTACTAACAGCGACTGTACTGTGAGTGTGGAATTCACTATATAGGGTTAATGCTTTCCTTGATCAGGCTAACCCTTTCCATTTAAATCAGTACACCGCCTGAGGTGAACTATCATAGAGAGGCTACACCATTTTTTAGCCGATTAAAACCCTCTGAGTACCTGTGCAAGTTGGCATTAAGATTGACCTAACCTTTGTATGTACCCTTTGAATACAGCTTGTTTAATATCATGGTCTCTCCCTTGATAGTAGTAGATGGTGCAGAAGACTCCTGAGCCCTCAAGATAATTTCAAGGTACTCTAAAAGCACCTGATCAGTGCCCATTGCTGTCAAATAACTGCCATACATTAAATTTAAATAAATTAAAGATCAGATTTCCTTTTTTTAACATAATGAAATAAGATTACTTCAGGACCTGAAAGCAGCATTTTCACATTTATCAATTATTTAAGGTAAGATTCATAACAATGCACATGCACCACTTAGTTCCATGTATGTCCTATGTTAAGCCCCATGTTTTGGCTTTAGTGATCTTCTTTGTAACCAGATTATGCTAGGCATAATCTCCTTGGAGGTTGGGATGAGAGAAGCAACGACACATCCCAGCATAACTGATTCACTTCATTTGGCAACATCTATTTCTACCCTGAGAGAAACTCTGCACTGGATGATCTACAGACCAGTATGTAGAACAGCTAGTGGAGAGAAGATACAAGAAATGGAAGATATAAATTAACATCCTTATACAAAATCAAGCATTTGAGCCTGGGTCTCCTAAATTGTAGATGGATGCCCTAACTCACTGAGGGATAACTTTACAGACAGGCATGCCACGAATTAGCCCTGTATCTCTCTACCTGGGACCATTTACCCTGCCTTATTTGCTGCTCTGCTTTCTGGGTGCCACATGCCACAGAAACAGACTGCTTGTGTCACAGGTTGGCCACCCCTACCCTCACTAATAGTCCAGGCAACATTTGTTCCTCATTTTAGCATCCAATGTACCATATAAATCTAGCCCTTTATTTCCAAATTTTCTGTGAGTTTATGAGTGAATACTTATAATGAAACTCTTTGCATTTAATGAAATATTTGTTCAATGCAGAGTAATTTTTTGTTACTCACATTTTCCGTCTGCCACTGAAACAAAATATCAATTATTAGCACATCTCCTTTTAGAAGCATTAAAATTGGATCTAATTAAAGACAGAACATGAGGGTAAATGTATTAATGGTCTGCCCCATTTTCATTAAATATAGAGACAATTACAATGCAACTGAAAGGGGAAAGCTCAAGGTGTATGGTATGATGAATGAAGTAAAAACGATGGTATAAAATTCACCATTCAGTTTTGGCAATTTTCTTTACTGGATCACTTCAAACAAGCAACATCATGCTTGTTTGTATACTCTCTAATTGATAAACAAAATAGTCAAGACTGGGTGTGTCAATGTGCATTTACGCCAGCTTATATTCACTGTGCTGTAAGTGGGAATAGTTCACCATCTACATGTGCAGATGACCTGTGAGTAAATTTAGTCCCAGCTCAGAGCAGCCCGGCATGTGCCCATGTGGCCACTCGGGGGAGCTCCAGCCTCCACCACACAGTCTTAAATTGGCCAACTTTAGTCCTAAATTGAAGCCAGAGCCAGCTGCCAGCACTTTGGATTATCTTTAGTCCCAAACTGAGGCCAGGAGGAATGGCCAGTCAGAAGCCCTGGGGCTAGGTTCAAGCTCGCCCCCTAGTGGCTGGGCATGCCCAGCAGGGATGCCCCCTGGGTTACTGTGCAGTTACTGTGCATTATTGTGCATCATGCAGGTATCAAATTTACACTCAAGTTAGCATAAGCATCATATTTACTGAACATTATAGGTGTGCATGTGTAGTAGACACATGCCTGCACTGCACAGTAATTTTGGTTACTGCACAGTAAATGCACACGTGTAGTTGCACCCACCCAGTAGAAGAAACAGCAAAAAGGAAACAAAGAGAAAAGATCCTAGTGACATAAAAAGATCCACTCTGACACAATTAGACTATCATAACACATTTACCTATGCTTAGTGAAGATTATCAGTTCAATGGCAGAGGAACAAAAAATAGTCTCAACAAGGCTCAAGCTTTTGAGCCAGAGACGTTTAGCTTTGAAGTGGTTATAAGGAACAAAATGACAAAACATTAGAGCAGAAGAAATACTATAAAAGGATTGCCAAATGGTTTCTTCCTTATCCATCACCTCTAAAAAAAGAATAAGAATATTAGATTTTAAATAAGGTAGGTGGCAAACTGCCAAAGTAACATCTATAATCATGTATAACAAAGTCAGAAGACAACTCAGTGCTACAGGAAGAAAATAATGCTACTGCCACTTCCACAAAGTATTATAATGCCAGGCTGTAACAGGGGCTATGTTAGGCTGGTCCCGATGTCAGCCTGCCCACCTTTTACAGGGTAGTCAGTCCTGTCTCATCTGCCACGACTTGGTGTTCTGAAACTATTATAAAGATATGGGACATTGCCCATTTAGTGCCCCAATGCCTAGGACATCATGCATGGTTCCGATCTTCCCTATTCCGTGTCCCATGCCTCGCAGATGACAGTCAAGCTAAGTATTCTGCCACAGATGTGCTTGTGCATGCCTGGGTCTCATGTCCTTTTTCGTAAGGTCTGTTTTCCTGACCTCTGATGATGTGCATGGCTCTTCTCTGGACTCTCTCAAGCTTCTCCACATCCTTTTTGAATTGTGGAGCCCAAAACTGGACGCAGTACTCCAGCTGCGGCCTCACCAAAGCCCTGTGCAAGGGGAGACTGACGTCTGGGGATCTGCTTGAGAAGCATCTATGGATGCAAGCCAGCATTTTTGTTGCTTTACTAGCTGCAGCATTGCATTGCAGGCTCACGTTCATCTTGTGATCAATGAAAACCCCCAAGTCTCTTCTTCTGTAGTGCTAGCCAGATAGCACTGCCGAGCCTATAAGGATGCTGCAGATTTTTCTTCCCAAGGTGGAGAACCTTGCATTTTTCGGTGTTAAACACTATCAGGTTCTCATCCTCCCATTTGCTGAGCCTATCCAGGTCTGCCTGGATCACCCGCGTGTCTTGTGGTGTGGATGCTTTGCCCAGAGTTTGGTGTCATCGGTGAACCTGGCCAGTCCACTCCTGACTCCAA
>NW_017729026.1:37246402-37253013 GCF_001723915.1 Gavialis gangeticus
ACAACAAACCCATGCTGGCTATCCCTTAGGATGTTGGTGTCAGCCAGTCCATTAAGGATGGCCTCTTTTTAATAAACTTTTCTAAGATCTTCCCCAGGATAGAAGTCAGGCTGATGGACCTATAGTTAGCCAGATCCACTTTCCTCCCTTTCTTGAATATAGGCACCACATTGGCCTTCTTCCAGTCTTCAGGCACTACACCATAACACCAGGAGTTTTCAAAGATCCGTGCCAGAGGCTGGGCTATGATGCTCGCCAGTTCCTTGAGTACCCTGGGGTGTAGATTGTCAGGGCCGGCTGACTTGAATGTATCCAGCCTCTCGAGGTTGGATATTCTCTCAAGGTATTCCTTCACGAGGTCAGCTTTTATGGAGGGCAGGGGATTTCCCTCACCCGGACCTCCCTGCCCCATAGTGGGCATGGACATCCCATGGGACTGATGAAAAACCGATGCAAAGTACCCATTTAATAGGCTGGCTTTTTCCTGGACGTCAGTTATCAGTTGCCCCATCTGGTTCAGCAGAGGTCCAACGTTGCCCTTGCTTTTCCTCCAGCTCCCCACATATTTGAAAAAGGACTTTTTATTGTCCTTGATGCTTGAAGCTAGATGGAATTCAGTTGCAGCCTTGGATTTCCTGGTTTGCTCCCTACAGGACTGGACCAGTGCAGAATAATCCTCCTTGGAGGGGAATCTCATCCTCCATCCTTTGTAGGCCTTTCTTTTTAGCCTCAGGAGGTCTGCTAGATCCCTGGAGAGCCCGGGGGGCTGCTGTGTCCTCTTGCTGCCTTTCCTGCGAGATGGAATAGAATTAGCTTGTGCATTGAGGATCGCTCCCTTGAGGAGCAACCACTCTTCTTGAACTCCCCTTTTCCTGGGTCATGGTCCCTTAGGTCCTCACTGACAAGCCTCCTGACCTTATCAAAGTTGGCTTTCCTGAAGTCAAGGACTTCTGTGTTGCTGACTGACTTGTCAGCTTTACGGCGAATGGTGAAGGTGATCATCTCATTGTCACTGTCACCCAGCTTCCCATTGATCACTAGGTCACCGATTAGGTCATCCCCAATAGCCAGTACCAGGTCGAGCAGTGCTTTACCTCTCATTGGCCCATAGACTTTTTGAGTCAGGTAGAGGTCATCCATGCACGAGAGGAAGCTTTGTGACCACTCAGATTTTGCTGAGTGATCCTCCCACAAGATGTCTGGGTAATTGAAGTCACCCATGACAACCATGATCCTGGAGCATGCGGCCTCAAAATATCACATAAAACACCATGACAGTATGCTAATGCATTGTAAAATAGTCTACTGCACATTAAGTTTCAATAAAAAAGCAAGCAAATGAACTACTGAGCATTAGCACAGCTTAATATGCATTAATTTTGTCCAGTGGTCACCAACCAGTGGATCTCAATCCACCAGTAGATCTTGGAGCCTCTTGTGGTAGCTTTCAGAGCCTCTTTGAGTTGATCTGAGACTGGGGTGGGGAGCTGAGCACCCACATGCATGCACATTTGTGCCCCAGCCCAGCAAATCATTCCATAGGGGAGGGGTGGGGGCTAGATTGAAGCCCCTGCGGTGAGGGACAGTGCTGTAGAGGCAGGAGCAGGGGTAAGTTGAGTGGAGCCCTGTCTGGGCAAAACATGCCTGGTGGGGAGATGCGCCCCTAAATCATTTTTCTCCCTCTCCCTCAATCTTCCCCCAACCCCTTTTCCTCCCTACAGACTTACCTACTGGGCGGGGGGAGGGAGGAGTGGCACACAGTAGTTCTTGGGTTACTTTTAGATTTCGAAGTTGATCTACTTAAAACAGTTGGAGACCACTGATTTAGTACTTCACATTGGAGGTACTAAATTTAATGCACAATAGAAAAGGCATATTAATGCACATGTAGATGTGCTCAGAAGGACCTTTTTAAAAACAAATAGCAGCAGCATGATCCAAAAAAATAAGAATCAAACAGAACAAGTAGTGTTGATGCTGATCCTTAAGAGACTGAACATTGATCTTTAAGAGACAAAATAATCCTCCTAATCTAATGAGCTCTTTCAGTCATGTAACCTCCAATGTAACCATTTCCATTTGTGCATTTTATTAATTTTCCAGGTTGGTTTGTGGTTGCTGTCTTGGGTGGACATTTTATTTGATTATCAAAACAGGAAAAGAGCATCTTCATCCACTGGAAACAAGTGAAGGGTTATTAACCTTCTGAACACATAGCTCATGGCAGGTAATTGGAACCAGTAATGGGAGTCACTAATAGCTACTCATCTGTATTGCAAACCTTTATTACAATCATGTAACTGATCAGCCCTTCCTAGGCCCTGCTTCTTCCCCCACATCAGCACACAGTCTAAACTCTACAGTTGATAAAAAGTGTGCAACCACTGAACAGTAGGATAGCACCAGCTGGCTTCAGGGAAAGCCTTTAGCTACACAAGGGAAGTTTTATGCCTCTGGCATCTTATGTAGCAGAAAGTAGTTAAGTATAAGTGCTCTCTCTACTGTGAGAAGACCAGTGACGGTTTCAATACATTCTGAAAAACTGATGAAGTTAGAGCCATTTCAGAAGCCAGTGTTAACTAAAAAAAATCAAGAAAGGAGTTTTATGGTTTACCAAACATAACAGTGTTAATGTTTAGCTGTCAAAGTTTTGGAGCTCCAGCTGCTGAAAAAAAGCTAGAGGTTTCTCTCTGCAGCCCAAAGCTATCATTATTATACAAGAGAAAATTTTAAGGCTATCCTTATCTATTAATTTTGTTTTAAACTATGCAGTTTTCTGCACTTCCAATTTAACACACCAGTATTCATTTATCACTGTAGGGCATCATGGACAGCTGCAAAGTGAAGATTCAACTGGATATTGGCAGGCTCACAGAAATAAAATGTTGCCCTGGGATACAGCTACAGCCTAATTTTGCTTGTTGAGTAAACACTTGAATTTGATTGTTTAGTCTTTGATCATTAGTGTTGATCTTTTAAGCAATATTGATGTAAATCCTTCTTCTGTCACCATCTTTTTTTCTGTTTTTATATTTTTATCTCATCTTTAATCTCCAGCTGTCCATTTCTACCTAGCTCTGACACTGTCATCTCTACTTACTTTGTCATTCTCATTTGGTAAGTACCATGCTTTCAAAATTTTCTTTGCAGAAAGAAGGCTGCCAAAACTCACAGTTCCTATCAAGTGACCCACACATCCTATGCTAGTTACATGGCTGAGCAGACTCTCAAAGGAGTTCTGCTTCGTTACACTGATTCTCTCCCTTGCTTTCCTTTCCATCCAATTTTTTTTCATTCTCATGCGTCAAATGAGTTACACGATGCTGGAGCTGTAATGAGACCGGAAAAGACTTGGGTAGAACAAATGCAGCCAAGAAAGCTCTAAGACAAAGCAAACTTTATAAGCCATGGATTCTTAAACTTTATTGACCTGAGGAGTCAACAAGATCCATATTTTAGATTGTATATTCTGTACAGACAGTGAGCTTCTCTGGGCTGTGGAAGATGTACTTACATATAAAGGTTATATTTAGTTGTTGAAGGCACAGTTCCTGCACCCTTGCTCATGCTGAACATTCCTCCTTATCTGAGCTGGCATTCAGATATTTTAAGCATTATTTAATGTGAATCTCCCCCTGCATTAGTAGCATTTCTCAGTTAGTTTATTAGCTAAAAATCTGTTCTGTGGATTCCAAAGCTCTGAATTTGGCAGGTTCTCTGTACATGGCAAGCTGATGCTGTAATATTTGGTTCTGGGAAAATGTAAGGTTGAAACAATTACCATAAAATATATGGTCATGACAAATGCAAATTAGTCAGGAGTTGGGAGCTTCATAACTTCAGCATCACAGGAAATTTCACTCCAAGACAGTGGTTGATGAAAGATAGCAGAATGGCATAATCCCCACTTACCAGATCTAACAGGACTTCTCCAGTGTGATTTCGTCTGGAGATCACTTGGTAATGTTTAAGCTCCTTAATTGGAAGATATTCTATTATCATTAAAATTGGTAGTTTACCCCTTCCCTAAGTAAAATAACTCATGCTGCTTCATTTTCCATTCCAAGCAATAGGAACACACTATACACCCCGGAAAAGGTCAAGCATGCATTTTATATATATTTTAATGGCAACAGCAGTACATTTGAAATGACATATTCTTTATGATTTAGGAGTTTATGTACTTAAAAATAAAACCAGATCAAGTGCACCTTTCATTGCATTTCTGTATACTTCAGTCCATGAAATACATTATACTGTGTGTGTAAGCTACAGTGTAAATATTTCGCACAGCATTTTCAATTTACTCATAGAAGCATATGACATTCATTTGATGTCTTAGAGCAAAGTATAGCCTGTCAAAGCCAAAAAAGTAAAAACATATGGTCCATCCTACTTAAAAGAGTATTTTAGCTAAGTAGCCATCCTAGGCTAACCTGATCTTCTTAGGAGCAAAAAAGATGTTTGAGTTTTATTATAACCTTCTAAATTCATCTCTTATTTTTTGTAATGTAATACTGAATACAAAATGTTCAGCAACTGATGACTTGGCTAGAAATAAAAATTGAGCATTTGCCAGTCTTTAAATAAGAGGGTAATTCGATTATCACACTATACAGAAGCGATATCCAATATGAAATTTTAAGATACCATTTTTTTAATAGAATAGACAAAACTTTAAAAGATATGCCATATTACTGAGAGTTTGATACTGGAACACTACAATAGATTTTAATCAGCAGTTTTAACTACTTTTACATTTTACCATTTGTCAAAGTATTTGAAGAGTTTACATGCAGAAAGTAGCCTGTATGCTGCAGAATGCAGAAGGTGTTTTCCCAAGTGCACACAAATGTTACGGAGTCTTTCAGTTTGAGAGAGAGAAAGAGAGAGAGAGAGAGAGAGAGAGAGAGAGCACAGCCTGAGTGCTGTGGGAAGATGGCAATTTTTGTCAGTGGTATGTAGGAGGATATTCCCTTTTTTTACTGCTTAAATTAGTCTCCCTAATAGAGATAAAAGCAGTTAATGTCATTAAAACTGCTCATACGCTTAAAGTTACACATATGCTTAATTGTTTTGCTGGACTAGAGCCTAACTGGTCATTTTCCCCCTATCTCTTGCTGGCATTCTTAGCCATTCAATTCATTTAGTATTCCCTTTTCTCCTAAATAGGACACATTTCTACTTTAAAAACTAGGACATTGCTGCTATCCTAGAAAGAATCCTGTCAGAGTAATCAGCTTCTTTAGTCTCACTTATGCTACAGCACTTCAGAATTACTTTGGTTCTAATGATGCTTTCTTAGAATTACATTGCTGCTAATAATTATATTTATTCTCATTAACAATACCTGAAAGATGGCTACTAGCTTAAACAAGCAGATACAGCAGAACAGAATTTTCAACTTGAGAAATTCATTCTTATATCACTTGTACAAAAATCTTGCAGTGTGTACTGTATAGTATGACATGCTGCATTTAGCCAAGTGATTTATGGAAAGGATTTATGGCGTATTTACTTTTGTGATTTTAAAATATGGCAAAATGTGTTGCATAAAATGCTGTAAATCTTAAAATGGTGTTTTATCAGACATAGCCTGCATATATAAATTGTATTTTGTATTCTAGGTAGCTAAATTAGATTTTGTATTTATCATGCTAAATGTACAACCAAAACTGTTCTTTAAGCTTGGAAAATTACTAGACAGATAAAATAAAATAGAACCTGCCTAGTACATGGTGATTAATTATTTATAATGGCCTAAACTATGAGTTTAGAAATCAGTGGAGTTATCAGAGAATTACTGAAATCAGAATCTGCCCTTCCGTTCTTTTCTATTTCTGATGCCACTTATTTGAAATAGAAAATATTTAATATTTTTGGTGCTATGATCAGTTGTAGATAAAGCGAGCCCTAATCTATGAAAACATTTTGCCTTTGTCTGATAAAACAATAAGACATTATACAGGTAGAATGCATGTTACTAGGTAATTAAATACCTGTATTGTTTAATGTTTGATGTATAAAAACAACACATATCAGCACACATTTGCTTAGTACTGTAGTCACTTGTGCCACATTATCAGCTGGTAAACTTTCCCACTTCAGCTGAGTGTCTGTCCTGATCTGTTTTAAGACTACAGGATATGTCACAGTGGTTAGGGATAGACATTCAAAAAGCCAGAGCCTTGATTCCATCTTTGCAGGTTAGTTTAACCTGCCTATATTGAATCGGTTTGCAACTGCATAGACATTCTATCCCAACTGAGGAAATGCAGGCATGTGTCTGCAGTCAGTCAGACCAGGACATGAGGAGCCCTAGAGCAGACCTTGGCTGCAGGAAAGCTGTACTGGCAGGGGGGGTTGGGGGGGCAGCCCCGGCAGCCACTCAAAGTGAACTGGCCAAGGAAGGGTTTAATTCCCCCTTCCTTGTCCCACCAGTACGGATCTGGGCTGGGATCTCCCTGGCTCTCTCCCCTTGCTGCTGCAGTGGTGGGCCTGAGGCCACAGCAGAACACTGGCTGTCATGGCCCCTGAGGTGGGGGGGGCAGGGAGGTGGGTTATTCCTTCCTCTAGCCCCACTGCCCCCAGGGGACCACAGAAGGGTCTCC